>NC_047107.1:4739191-4954191 GCF_902500255.1 Thalassophryne amazonica | reverse complement strand
TCACAAGCACCTGCTTTTATCTGTTTGTGTGTGTGTGTATGTTCATGCGCACCTGCAATTATCTGTGTGTGTGCTCATGCGCACCTGCTATTATCCGTGTGTGTGTGTGTTCCTGTGCATATGCTATAATCTGTGTGTGTGAGTTTGTGTTCATGCGCACCTGCTATTATCTGTGTGTGTTTGTTCATATGCACCTGCTTTTATCTGCTTGTGTGTGTGTGTATGTGTGCACATGATATTTTCTGTGTGTGTGTTTGTGTTCATGTGCACCAGCTGTTATATGTCTCTGTGTGCTCATGCGCACCTGCTACTATCTGTGTGTGTGTATTTGTGTTAATGCACACCGGCTATTATCTGTGTGCGTGTGTGTGTGTTCGTGTGCACCTGCTGTTATCTGTGTGTGTGTGTGTGTATTCGTGTGCACCTGCTGTTATCTGTGTGTGTGTTTTTGTGCACCTGCTATTATCTGTGTGCGTGTGTGTGTGTGTGTTCGTGTGCACCTGCTGGTATCTGTGTGTGTGTATTCGTGTGCACTTGGTGTTATCTGTGTGTGTGTGTCTTAGTGTGCACCTGCTGTTATCTGTGTGTGTTCGTGTGCACTTGCTGTTATCTGTGTGTGTGTGTCTTAATGTGCACCTGCTGTTATCTGTGTGCGTGTGTGTTCATGTGCACCTGCTCTTATCTGTGTGTGTGTGTGTGTGTTCGTGTGCACCTGCTTTTATCTGTGTGTGTGTTCATGTGCACCCGCTGTTATCTGTGTGTGTGTTTGTGTTAATGCGCACATGCTATTATCTGTGTGTGTGTTGATGTGCACCTGCTGTTATCTGTGTGTGTGTTCATGTGCACCCGCTGTTATCTGTGTGTGTGTTTGTGTTAATGCGCACATGCTATTATCTGTGTGTGTGTTCATGCGCACCTGCTGTTATCTGTGTGTGTGTTCATGCGCACCTGCTATTATCTTTGTTTGTGTGTTTTCGTGTGCACATGCTGTTATCTGTGTGTGTGTTTGTGTTAATGTGCACCTGCTATTATCTGTGTGTGTGTTCGTGTACACCTGCTGTTACCTGTGTGTGTGGGTGTTCATGCGCACCTGCTGTTATCTGGGTGTGTGTTCGTGTACACCTGCTGTTATCTGTGTGTGTGTTTGTGTTAATGCACACCTGCGATTATCTGTGTGTGTGTGTGTTCATGCGCTCCTGCTGTTATCTGTGTGTGTGTTCGTGTGCACATGCTGTTATCTGTGTGTGTGTTTGTGTTAATGCGCACCTGCTATTACCTGTGTGTGTGTGTTCATGCGCACCTGCTATTATCTGTGTGTGTATTTGTGTGCACCTGCTGTTATCTGTGTGTATACGTTTGTTCATATGCACCTGATTTTATCTGTGTGTGTGTGTTCGTGTGCACATGCTGTTATCTGTGTGTGTGTGTGTATTTGTGTTGATGTGCACCTGCTGATATCTGTGTTTGTGTGTGTTCATGTGCACCTGCTTTTATCTGTGTGTGTTTGTTCATATGCATCTTCTTTTATCTGTGTGTGTGTGTGTACATTCTGTTGTGTGTGTGTGTTTGTGTTCATGTGCACATGCTTTTATCTGTGTGTTTGTGTTCATGCGCACCTGCTGTTATCTGTTTGCGTGGGTGTGTTCATGCACACCTGGTGTTATCTGTGTGTTTGTTCATATGCAGCTGCTTTTATCTGCTTGTGTGTGTGTGTGTGTGTATGTGTGCACATATTTTCTGTGTGTGTGTGTGTTCATGCGCACCTGCTGTTATCTGTGTGTGTTTGTGTTAATGCGCACCTGCTATTACCTGAGTGTGTGTTCATGCGCACCTGCTATTATCTGTGTGTGTGTTCGTGTGCACATGTTATGTGTGTGTGTGTGTTTGTGTTCATGTGCACTTGCTTTTATCTGTGTGTGTGTTCGTGTACACCTGCTGTTATTTGTGTGTGTGTGTTCATGCGCACCTGATGTTATATGTGTGTGTGTGTGTGTTCATGTGCACCTGCTTTTTTCTGTTTGTGTGTGTGTTCATGGGCACCTGCTGTTATCTATGTGTGTGTGTCTGTTCATGCGCACCTGCAATTATCTGTGTGTGTGCTCATGCGCACCTGCTATTATCCGTGTGTGTGTGTGTGTTCGTGTGCATATGCTATAATCTGTGTGTGTGAGTTTGTGTTCATGCGCACCTGCTATTATCTGTGTGTGTTTGTTCATATGCACCTGCTTTTATCTGCTTGTGTGTGTGTGTGTGTGTGTGTGTATGTGTGCACATGATATTTTCTGTGTGCGTGTGTGTATTCGTGTGCACCTGCTGTTATCTGTGTGCGTGTGTGTGTGTGTGTATTCGTATGCACCTGCTGTTATCTGTGTGTGTGTTTTTGTGCACCTGCTATTATCTGTGTGCGTGTGTGTGTGTGTTCGTGTGAACCTGCTGTTATCTGTGTGTGTGTGTGTGTGTGTGAGCGCCTTGGGGCAACTGTTTGTTGTGATTTGGCGCTATATAAGAAACAAGTTGATTGATTGATTGATCTGTGTGTGTGTGTGTGTGTGTGCACCTGCTGTTATCTGTGTGTGTTCATGTGCACCTGCTTTTATCTGTGTATGTGTGTTTGTGTTGATGTGCACCTGCTGTTATCTGTGTGTGTGTGTGTGTGTTCATGTGCACCTGCTTTTTTCTGTTTGTGTGTGTGTTCATGGGCACCTGCTGTTATCTATGTGTGTGTGTGTTTGTTCACAAGCACCTGCTTTTATCTGTTTGTGTGTGTGTGTGTGTCTGTTCATGCGCACCTGCAATTATCTGTGTGTGTGCTCATGCGCACCTGCTATTATCCGTGTGTGTTTGTGTTCGTGTGCATATGCTATAATCTGTGTGTGTGAGTTTGTGTTCATGCGCACCTGCTATTATCTGTGTGTGTTTGTTCATATGCACCTGCTTGTGTGTGTGTGTGTGTATATGAGTGCACATGATATTTTCTGTGTGTGTGTTTGTGTTCATGTGCACCAGCTGTTATATGTCTCTGTGCTCATGCGCACCTGCTACTATCTGTGTGTGTGTGTGTTTGTGTGCACATGCTATTATCTGTGTGTGTATTTGTATTAATGCACACCGGCTATTATCTGTGTGCGTGTGTGTGTATTCGTGTGCACCTGCTGTTATCTGTGTGTGTGTTTTTGTGCACCTGCTATTATCTATGTGCGTGTCTGTGTGTGTTCGTGTGCACCTGCTGTTATCTGTGTGTGTGTGTGTGTGTGTGTGTGTGTGTGTGTGTGTTCGTGTGCACCTGCTGTTATCTGTGTGTGTGTGTGTGTGTGTGTGTGTTCGTGTGCACCTGCTGTTATCTGTGTGTGTGTGTGTGTGTATTCGTGTGCACCTGCTGTTATCTGTGTGTGTTTTTGTGCACCTGCTATTATCTGTTTGCGTGCGTGTGTGTGTGTGTTCGTGTGCACCTGCTGTTATCTGTGTGTGTTCATGTGCACCTGCTTTTATCTGTGTGCGTGTGTTTGTGTTGATGTGCACCTGCTGTTATCTGTGTGTGTGTGTGTGTGCATGTGCACCTGCTGTTATCTGTGTGTGTTTGTGTTAATGCGCACCTGCTATTATCTTTGTTTGTGTGTTTTCTTGTGCACCAGCTGTTATATGTCTGTCTGTGTGCTCATGCGCACCTGCTACTATCTGTGTGTGTGTGTTTGTGTGCACATGCTATTATCTGTGTGTGTGTGTGTGTTCATGCGCACCTGCTGTTATCTGTGTGTGTGTGTGTTAATGCGCACCTGCTATTACCTGTGTGTGTGTTCATGCGCACCTGCTATTATCTGTGTGTGTGTTCGTGTGCACATGTTGTTATGTGTGTGTGTTTGTGTTCATGTGCACTTGCTTTTATCTGTGTGTGTGTTCATGCGCACCTGCTATTATCTGTGTGTGTGTTCGTGTGCACATGTTGTTATGTGTGTGTGTGTGTTTGTGTTCATGTGCACTTGCTTTTATCTGTGTGTGTGTTCGTGTACACCTGCTGTTATTTGTGTGTGTGTGTTCATGCGCACCTGATGTTATATGTGTGTGTGTGTTCATGTGCACCTGCTTTTTTCTGTTTGTGTGTGTGTTCATGGGCACCTGCTGTTATCTATGTGTGTGTGTGTTTGTTCACAAGCACCTGCTTTTATCTGTTTGTGTGTGTGTGTGTGTGTGTCTGTTCATGCGCACCTGCAATTATCTGTGTGTGTTCTCATGCGAACCTGCTATTATCCGTGTGTGTGTGTGTTCGTGTGCATATGCTATAATCTGTGTGTGTGAGTTTGTGTTCATGCACACCTGCTATTATCTGTGTGTGTTTGTTCATATGCACCCGCTTTTATCTGCTTGTGTGTGTGTGTGTGTGTGTGTGTGTGAGTGTATGTGTGCACATGATATTTTCTGTGTGTGTGTTTGTGTTCATGTGCACCAGCTGTTATGTCTCTGTGTGCTCATGCGCACCTGCTACTATCTGTGTGTGTGTGTTTGTGTGCACATGCTATTATCTGTGTGTGTATTTGTGTTAATGCACACCGGCTATTATCTGTGTGCGTGTGTGTGTTCGTGTGCACCTGCTGTTATCTGTGTGTGTGTGTGTGTGTATTCGTGTGCACCTGCTGTTATCTGTGTGTGTGTGTGTGTGTGTGTATTCGTGTGCACCTGCTGTTATCTGTGTGTGTGTGTGTGTGTGTGTATTCGTGTGCACCTGCTGTTATCTGTGTGCGTGTGTGTCTGTGTGTGTTCGTGTGAACCTGCTGTTATCTGTGTGTGTGTGTGTATGTATTCATGTGCACCTGGTGTTATCTGTGTGTGTGTGTCTTAGTGTGCACCTGCTGTTATCTGTGTGTGTTCGTGTGCACTTGCTGTTATCTGTGTGTGTGTGTGTATCTTAATGTGCACCTGGTGTTATCTGTGTGTGTGTTTGTGTTGATGTGCACCTGCTGTTATCTGTGTGTGTGTTTGTGTTAATGCGCACATGCTGTTATCTGTGTGTGTGTGTGTGTGTGTGTGCATGTGCACCTGCTATTATCTTTGTTTGTGTGTTTTCGTGTGCACATGCTGTTATGTGTGTGTGTGTTTGTGTTAATGCGCACCTGCTATTATCTGTGTGTGTGTGTTCATGTGCACATGCTGTTGTGTGTGTGTGTGTCTTAATGTGCACCTGCTATTATCTGTGTGTGTGTTCATGTGCACCTGATGTTATCTGTGTGTGTTCGTGTGCACCTGCTGTTATCTGTGTGTGTTCGTGTGCACCTGCTGTTATCTGTGTGTCTTTGTTCATATGCACCTGCTGTTATCTGTGTGTGTTTGTGTGTGTGTGTGTGTGCATATGCTATAATCTGTGTGTCTGTGTTCATGCACACCTACTACTATCTGTGTGTGTTTGTGTTCATGTGCATATGCTGTCATCTGTGTGTGTGTTTGTTTTCATGTGCACCTGCTGTTATCTGTGTGTGTGTTTGTGTTCATGTGCACCTGCTGTTATCTGTGTGTGTGTGTGTTTGTGTTCATGTGCACCTGTTATCTGTGTGTGTGTATGTTCGTGTGCGTGTGTATGTTCGTGTGCACATGCTGTTATCTGTGTGTGTGTGTTTGTTCATATGCACCTGCTTTTATTTGTGTGTGTGTGTGTGTGTTTATGCGCACCTTCTGTTATCCGTGTGTGTGTTTGTTCATATGCACCTGCTTTTATCTGCTTGTGTGTTTGTGTGTGTGTGTGTGTTCATATGCACATGATATTATCTGTCTGTCTGTCTGTGTGCTCATGCGCACCTGCTACTATCTGTGTGTGTGTGTGCTCGTGTGCACATGCTATTATCTGTGTGTGTTTTTGAGGTAAATGCGCACCTGCTATTATCTGTTTGTGTGTTCATGCGCACCTGCTGTTATCTGTGTGTGTGTGTGTTCATGCGCACCTGCTGTTATCTGTGTGTGTACATGTGCACATGCTGTTATTTGGGTGTGTGTGTTTGTGTTAATGCGCACCTGCTATTATCTGTGTGTGGTCGTTTGCACATGCTGTTATGTGTGTGTGTGTGTTTGTGTTCATGTGCACTTGCTGTTATCTGTGTGTATGTTCGTGTACACCTGCTGTTATCTGTGTGTGTGTGTTCATGCGCACCTGCTGTTATCTGTGTGTGTGTTCATGCGCACCTGCTGTTATCTGTGTGTGTGTTCATGTGCACCTGATGTTATCTGTGTGTTTTTGTGCACCGGCTATTATCTGTGTGTGTATTTGTGTTAATGCACACCGGCTATTATCTGTGTGCGTGTGTGTGTTCGTGTGCACCTGCTGTTATCTGTGTGTGTGTTGTTGTGCACCTGCTATTATCTGTGTGCATGTGTGTGTGTGTTCGTGTGAACCTGCTGTTATCTGTGTGTGTGTGTGTGTGTGTGTGTGTGTATTCGTGTGCACCTGGTGTTATCTGTGTGTGTGTGTCTTAGTGTGCACCTGCTGTTACCTGTGTGTGTTCGTGTGCAGTTGCTGTTATCTGTGTGTGTGTGTCTTAATGTGCACCTGCTGTTATCTGTGTGCGTGTGTGTTCATGTGCACCTGCTTTTATCTGTGTGTGTGTTTTTGTGTTCATGTGCACCTGCTGTTATCTGTGTGTGTGTTTGTGTTGATGTGCACCTGCTGTTATCTGTGTGTGTGTTTGTGTTAATGCGCACATGCTATTATCTGTGTGTGTGTTCATGCGCACCTGCTATTATCTGTGTGTGTGTGTTTGTGTTAATTTGCACCTGCTATTATCTGTGTGTGTGTGTGTTCATGCGCACCTGCTATTATCTGTGTGTGTGTTCGTGTGCACATGCTATTATGTGTGTGTGTGTGTGTTTGTGTTCATGAGCACCTGCTGTTATCTGTGTGTTTGTTCATATGCATCTGCTTTTATCTGCTTGTGTGTGTGTGTGTATGTGTGCACATGATATTTTCTGTGTGTGTTTGTGTTCATGTGCACCAGCTGTTATATGTCTCTGTGTGCTCATGCGCACCTGCTACTATCTGTGTGTGTGTGTGTTTGTGTTAATGCACACCTGCTATTATCTGTGTGTGTGTGTGTGTGTGTGTGTTCATGCGCACCTGAGGTTATCTGTGTGTTTGTGTTCATGTGCACCTGCTGTTATCGGTGTATGTGTGTGTGTTTGTGTGCACATCCTGTTATCTGTGTGTGTGTGTTCGTGTGCACATCCTGTTATCTGTGTGTGTGTGTTCGTGTGCACCTGCTGTTATCTGTGTGTGTGTGTGTTCATGTGTACCTATTATCTGTCTGTGTGTTTGTTCATATGCACCTGCTTTTATCTGTCTGTGTGTTCATGCGCACCTGCTGTTATCTGTGTGTGTGTTCATGCGCACCTGCTGTTATATGTGTGTGTTCATGTGCACCTGCTATTGTCTGTGTGTGTTCGTGTGCACATGCTGTTATCTGTCTGTGTGTGTGTTCGTGTTGATGTGCACCTGCTGTTATCTGTGTGTGTGTGTTGATGTGCACCTGCTATCTGTGTGTTTGTGTTAATGCGCACATGCTATTATCTGTGTGTGTGTGTTTGTGTTCATGCGCACCTGCTGTTATCTGTGTGTGTGTGTTTGTGTTCATGCGCACCTGCTGTTATCTGTGTGTGTGTGTTTGTGTTCATGTGCACCTGCTGTTATCTGTGTGTGTGTGTTTGTGTTCATGTGCACCTGCTATTATCTGTGTGTGTGTGTTCATGTGCACCTGCTATTATCTGTGTGTGTTCATGCGCACCTGCTATTAACTGTGTGTGTGTTCATGCGCACCTGCTGTTATCTGTGTGTGTGTTCATGCGCACCTGCTATTAACTGTGTGTGTGTTCATGCGCACCTGCTGTTATCTGTGTGTGTGTTCATGCGCACCTGCTATTATCTGTGTGTGTGTGTTCGTGTGCACATGCTGTTATCTGTGTGTGTGTATGTGTGTTCATGCGCACCTGCTGTTATCTGTGTGTTTGTGTTCATGTGCACCTGCTGTTATCGGTGTATGTGTGTGTGTGTTTGTGCACACCTGCTGTTATCTGTGTGTGTGTGTTCGTGTGCACCTGCTGTTATCTGTGTGTATTCATTTGCACTTGCTGTTATCTGTGTGTGTGTGTTCGTGTGCACCTGCTGTTATCTGTGTGTATTCATTTGCACCTGCTGTTATCTGTGTGTGTGTGTGTGTGTGTTCGTGCACACCTGCTGTTATCTGTGTGTGTGTGTTCGTGCGCACCTGCTGTTATCTGTGTGTGTGTTTTCGTGTGCACCTGCTGTTATCTCTGTGTTTGTGTGTGTGTTCATGCGCACTTGCTGTTATCTGTGTGTGTTCGTGTGCACCTGCTATTATCTGTGTGTGTATTCATTTGCACCTGCTGTTATCTGTGTGTGTGTGTGTGTGTTCGTGCACACCTGCTGTTATCTGTGTGTGTGTGTGTGTGTGTGTGTGTGTTAGTGTGCACTTGCTGTTATTTCATTTATCTTTGATTTCTTATTAATAGAATGTTGTGGGCCCCAGACCTGGGGTCTAAAGTTGTACCCTCAGCCCTAACCAGAGCTGGCATTGTATCCAAGGGCTCTCTTCAAGATGGTGATCATTCCCTTAATTGCAGATATCAGCACCTCATGTGCGCTTGGGTGACCGGGGATTGCCTCAAGGTATTTCTTCAGGTTCTTCTTCATCAGACCTGTTGCCCCCACCACAACTGGGATGATATCGATGTCTTTCAATGACCATGTTGTCCGTAGGTCATTTTTCAGGTCTTGGTATTTCGTGATCTTTCCCCTTTCCGCTCGATTCAGGCCGTAGTCATTGGGGACTGTCACATCGATGATTTTGGCTTTTTTCTCTTGCTTGTTCCAGATGACCATATCAGGTTTGATTGCAGCTCCTTCCATATGTCTTCCTGCTGGGATCTCTTTGTCGTAGAAGACAGTTACTTTTCCGTTGGATGAGACTGGTGGTGGCTCATGCTCCCAGACATTTTCTTTGACTTCCATCTCCAGTTCCTTGCATACTTTCCAGTGAAGATATTGACAGATCTTGTTGTGTGTGAATGTATAATGTCTGTCTGCCATGAGGATGTTAGATGGTTTACACTCTCAACAGCTGTACGACAGAATTGGCATTTATTTTATGAGATCGCTGACATTTTTTTTTTTTTTTGAGCCATTTGTTAGAAGTCCCTGATCTTGTGGTTCTTTCTCCATCAAAACCCAGTTCTCCATTTGTCAGCCACTGCATTGATCCAGCTTTGTCAATGTATTCCTTTTTGAGTTCTTGGAATCGTTCAGCCCTTTTGTGCTGTTTCCATCTTTCCACTCGATGTTTTCCTTCTCTTTTGCTGTATTGTTATCTGGTCTGTCTTGCAAGTTTTGTTGCAGGCGTCAGACTGTTGCTTTCTCTCTCTTGTTGAAGTTCTCCGCCAAAGTTTTTGAAAGTTTGGTGATTGAGGTCTGTTCAGATAAGGTCTTCTCGTGGTGTTGTGCGACCTTTTTCATGATTTCTTCTCAAAGCTCTTTAAGTACTGTCCAATACTTATCGATGCTCTGTAGGCCTGGTTGATTTCAGTGAGACCCAGACTGCCTTCTCTGTGAGGGAGATCTATTCTGTCCATGCACTGATTTCTGTACATGACTTTGTGGAGGGTGAACATCTTTCTGGTTTTTATGTCCAACTTATTAAGCTCAAGCTGTGGCCAGTTGACTTGCCAAACCCATAGGTCACCACTGGTATTGCAAACTGGTTTATGGCTGTGATCTTGTTCTTTGGTATCAACTCTGTTTTGCAGATCTTTTTTTTAAGCAGTTTAGGTATTCTTGTGTGGTTTTCATTCTTATTTTCTTGTGCTCGATTGTAGTATTTTGTTCAATTCCCAAGTATTTGTATGTGGAGTCTACAGCCAAATCTTCAATGTAGCTCCCTTCACCCAATTGTATGTTTTTAGTTTTTGTCTTTTTTACCTTTTTTGATTGTGCATTTTGAGCATTTATCCAGTCCAAATTCCAGACCAATGTCTTTGGAGAACTTATGGACTGTTTCCATGAGCTGACCGAGTCCCTTTTTTGTGTTGGCATAGATTTTCAAATCATCCATGAACAGCAGATGGTTCACAAGTTTTTGATTTTTCCTTCCTCTGTCTCTACTTAAGTCATACCTGGTGTCATGCTCCTTCAGGATCTTGCTGAGCGGGTCTGAGATTAACAGAATAAAAGTGGTGAGAGTCTGTCTCCCTTGATGTTGTAGAGTTCTAAGCACCTCATGATCCAGGAGTGTGGTACACTGACAAATGCCTTTTTGTAGTCAATCCAAGCCATACTGAGGTTTCTCCTCCTTTTTTTACAATCCTCCGGGATAGCTTTGTCTATCAGTAACTGGTCTTTAGCTCCTAATCTTCTTCTGGAACAACCTTTCTGTTCATTTTCCAGGTAGCCACCAGTGTCCAGATGTTCATAAGTGGCATCCGCTATGATTCCTGTCAGCCATTTGTACGTTGTTGTTAGGCAGCAGATGGGTCTGTACTTGTTGGGTAGCTGTGTTTCCTTGGTCTTTGGTAGTACGCTTGTGTTCCCAGTTGTTATCCAGTCTGGTGTGTCCTCTTCTCCGTTCAGTATTTTTGTGAAAGCAACAGCATAGTGGTGGTGCAATGCTGTCAGGCTTTTCAGCCAAAAATTTGGGATTTTGTGGATGCCAGGTGCCTTGAAGTTACTGTATTCACTCATTCACATTCTGATCTCCTCTTCAGTGATTACAGTTGCTGGCATTTGATGTTTGTCTTTGTTTTTCTGTTTTATTTTTTTCAATCCACTTGGACTCTTGGTGGTGTTTTGGGTCTTCAAAGAGTGGTCTCCAGAATTTTTCAACTTCTTCTCTCTCAGGTGGCTGTTGTACTTCTACGTACTGTGTCATTTGCCAACTTCCTGTACACGAGCCTGGGGTTTTTTGCAAAATGCATGTTTAACTGTTTTGCTTGTATTTTCTTGTCTTTGTTCCTAATTTGTGCTACAAAAGCTTTCACGAAGGCTTGATGTTCAGTCTCCCACCCAGCTGTTTATCTTCAACATTGTATTTACTTTTAATGCGATTTACTTTTTTTTTTTTTTTTTTTTAGCAGATTCTATTTATGGTTTTGGCTTCCCAAAAATGTTGCCATTTGGGAGATCTCTGCTCTCAGGTGGCTGATTTTTTGTTGTAATGTCTTTTTCCATCGTGGCACGGTATTCTTTTTTTTTATTGTGGTTAGTTTTCTCTCCAAATCTTGTGGGGCTAACTTACTTTGTATGTACCATGCCGCTCCATAATTTATAGAGTTTAAATCAGTCAATGTGGTTCCTTCTGGGACCAGTTTAGCCAGTCCCAGGTTAACTGTTTGCAGGATAGTTTTGAATTTTTTATTTTCCTTTAATTTAGTCAGTTTTGGACGCTCGTTCATGTCCATTTTTCTTGTTTCTTCAATCATATTTGCCAAATCCTCTTCTAGTTCCTGCTGTTCTGGATCTGCGTGCACCTTTATATTGTTTTTGTTTTGTGGATGGGCTGGTGAATCGCCTTCTTGGGACGTCTTTGTTACTTGGGCAGTGGTGGTGGAATATTCTTTGCCATTCTCCACATCTTTCTCTCTGGCTGTTGGTGTATTTTATTTTTTAATATTCCATTGCCCACAGCAGTACCCACTCTTCCTCTCTCTTGCCTCATCCGAAAAAATAGCTTTGCTTAAAGCTGTCAATAAGGACTGGGTCCAATCGCTGCAGCCGTCTGTGTGCGTGTGTGTGTGTGTGTGTCGGCTCGCTGTGAGGAGGGGGGAGGGGTATGAGCCAGGTCTGTCAGTGCAGAGTGAGCGCGCGCTGAGCGGAGAGTGGAGCAACACAAACTAAACTGTGGCGCTACCTTTATTTCTCTCTGGACTGTTCTGACAGTACATCCTGTTCACTCTGCAGTGATGTTCAGGAGCAGAAATCACATAAAGCAGCTGAGAACTCTGAACTTTAACAGGCTGTTGTTTTATAAAGATATTTATTTTAGAAGACTTAATGCAGTTGTTTTATGTTCAAGCACAAAATGTGACTGAGGAGGAGAAAAAAGAGGAAATAGACTTTAGTCAGAATCAAAATGAGAGAAAGATGCCAATTTTTGTTATTTTTCAAAGTTATTAGGCTGCAGTTCTGCATTTCATTTACAACCCCTGGCAAAAATTATGGAATCACCAGCCTCGGAGGATGTTCATTCAGTTGTTTAATTTTGTAGAAAAAAAGCAGATCACAGACATGAGACAAAACTAAAGTCATTACAAATGGCATCTTTCTGGCTTTAAGAAACACTGTAAGAAATCAAGAAAAATAATTGTGGCAGTCAGTAACGGTTACTTTTTTAGACCAAGCAGAGGAAAAAAATATGGAATCACTCAATTCTGAGGAAAAAATTATGGAATCACCCTGTAAATTTTCATCCCCAAAACTAACACCTGCATCAAATCAGATCTGCTCGTTAGTCTGCATCTAAAAAGGAGTGATCACACCTTGGAGAGCTGTTGCACCAAGTGGACTGACATGAATCATGGCTCCAACACGAGAGATGTCAATTGAAACAAAGGAGAGGATTATCAAACTCTTAAAAGAGGGTAAATCATCACGCAATGTTGCAAAAGATGTTGGTTGTTCACAGTCAGCTGTGTCTAAACTCTGGACCAAATACAAACAACATGGGAAGGTTGTTAAAGGCAAACATACTGGTAGACCAAGGAAGACATCAAAGCGTCAAGACAGAAAACTTAAAGCAATATGTCTCAAAAATCAAAAATGCACAACAAAACAAATGAGGAACGAATGGGAGGAAACTGGAGTCAACGTCTGTGACCGAACTGTAAGAAACCACCTAAAGGAAATGGGATTTACATACAGAAAAGCTAAACGAAAGCCATCATTAACACCTAAACAGAAAAAAACAAGGTTACAATGGGCTAAGGAAAAGCAATCGTGGACTGTGGATGACTGGATGAAAGTCATATTCAGTGATGAATCTCGAATCTGCATTGGGCAAGGTGATGATGCTGGAACTTTTGTTTGGTGCCGTTCCAATGAGATTTATAAAGATGACTGCCTGAAGAGAACATGTAAATTTCCACAGTCATTGATGATATGGGGCTGCATGTCAGGTAAAGGCACTGGGGAGATGGCTGTCATTACATCATCAATAAATGCACAAGTTTACGTTGATATTTTGGACACTTTTCTTATCCCATCAATTGAAAGGATGTTTGGGGATGATGAAATCATTTTTCAAGATGATAATGCATCTTGCCATAGAGCAAAAACTGTGAAAACATTCCTTGCAAAAAGACACATAGGGTCAATGTCATGGCCTGCAAATAGTCCGGATCTTAATCCAATTGAAAATCTTTGGTGGAAGTTGAAGAAAATGGTCCATGACAAGGCTCCAACCTGCAAAGCTGATCTGGCAACAGCAATCAGAGAAAGTTGGAGCCAGATTGATGAAGAGTACTGTTTGTCACTCATTAAGTCCATGCCTCAGAGACTGCAAGCTGTTATAAAAGCCAGAGGTGGTGCAGCAAAATACTAGTGATGTGTTGGAGCGTTCTTTTGTTTTTCATGATTCCATAATTTTTTCCTCAATGATTCCATATTTTTCCCTCTGCTTGGTCTAAAAAAGTAACCGTTACTGACTGCCACAATTGTTTTTCCTGATTTCTTATAGTGTTTCTTAAAGCCAGAAAGTTGCCATTTGAAATGACTTTAGTTTTGTGTCATGTCTGTGATCTGCTTTTTTTCTACAAAATTAAACAACTGAATGAACATCCTCCGAGGCCAGTGATTCCATCATTTTTGCCAGGGGTTGTATATCAAAGTAAGTTACTGCTTATTATTTTCAAAAATCATGCGAGTGGTGGCCAAGTGGTTAATGCCCTTGGTTTCAGTGCAGAAGGTTCCAGGTTCAAATCCCACCCCTGCCACATTTCTCCATGTAATGTGGAGTTATGTCAGGAAGGGCATCCGGCGTAAAACCTGTGCCAATTCAACATGCAGATCCACCTTGGATTTGCTGTGGCGACCCCGAGTGCAAACAAGGGAGCAGCCGAAGGGACTTACTTACTATGCCAGTCAAATCATTCTGCATTGTGCAGTTTTTCCTGCACGTTTGTGTATTTTTTTCCTTCTTTATGAGAGTTTGGTGTTTGTGTTTGTTCTACTAAGTCTGAAAAAACAATAACATGTTCACACTTTTTTTTTCAAAAAAAACCAAACTTTTCTTTATAGCAGTTCTGTAATTTCAGAAATGTAACAGAAACAACCACAAATCAGAAAAAGTTTGGACTGTAAAATGAAATAAATAAATAAATACAAATGTTACACTATTCCCAGTTTCTCCACTCAAACCCACAGAAGCCAAAAGTTCTTCCAGAGTTGTGTTTTGGTGGCTTCTCTCACTTGTCTCCTCCCAGTGTGGACATTTAGTTTTTGATAACTGCCTACCTGACACAGATTTACCATAAAGTACCACACTGTTTGTATTTCTGAATGATTGATGTAAATGAAATCTAAGAAATATTCAGTCACTTGTTAATGTTCATGTTTTCATCCTCTGACATTTCTCAAGAAAACTGTCTGTAAAAATGATTAATTATTTCTTACATTTAGAATAAACTGCACTGTCCCAAACTTTTTTTCTTGGAAAATGCTGCAGGCCTCAAATGTAGGAATGGATATATATTTCTTTTTTCCCCCCTCTCTCTTTTTTTGCACAAATGTTTATGTTTTTCCCACGTTAAGGGGGATTGCATTTTCCCGCCTTAAAACATTTTGGAGGCAATGTCATCGCGCTGTGTTTTGGCTAGTATTATGTCGGGAGGGCACACAAAGAACTGCAGCAGCCATGCGGTAACCAGCGGCTGAGGATCACGAGGAATAGACCAGTAGTTGGCAGCTCAGAAAAATAGAGGTACCCCTATCGGACGTATAACAAGTTGATACTGGTATCACAATTTAGGTAATGCACTCTAGTTTCTAGAAATGATGCTGTACTTGGCAAAATGGGTGCACAACGTGGTTGTTTAACCCCTTACGTTCCAAAACACAGCCGAAATATTTACAACTAGGATCCTTCAAATTGTGTGATCCCTGTGGCTGGAAACCATGATTAAGTCCTATATACTGGTGTCTTCTTGTTGGGAACTACATGTAAAAATAATCAGCAGTTGTATTAGGGGTTGCCTGTGTTATCGGGGGGGTCTACCACCCCCCCAAAAGGACAGTTGTTTTTTCAGATGTTTCTCATAATCCCCATCCAGATTACCTGTAAAGAGGTATAACAAATTTATGTGTTATCAAAATATCTTTA
Organism: Thalassophryne amazonica; assembly: GCF_902500255.1. NCBI lineage: Eukaryota > Metazoa > Chordata > Actinopteri > Batrachoidiformes > Batrachoididae > Thalassophryne > Thalassophryne amazonica. The sequence goes on along the minus strand of NC_047107.1, from coordinate 4,938,838 downwards.
TTTACATCCACTATCTAGTGAGATACTCAGCCTCATGAGGTGTGCAGCCAGTACATTCTGAGTGCTGGTCCCAAGCCCAGATAAATGAGGAGGGTTGCGTCAGGAAGGGCATCTGGTGTAAAACAAATCAAATCAAATCAATTTGATTTATATAGCGCCAAATCAAAACAAACAGTCGCCCCAAGGCGCTTTATATTGTAAGGCAAAAGCCATACAGTAATTACAGAAAAACCCCAACGGTCAAAACGACCCCCTATGAGCAAGCACTTGGCGACAGTGGGAAAGAAAACTCCCTTTTAACAGGAAGAAACCTCCAGCAGAACCAGGCTCAGGGAGGGGCAGTCTTCTGCTGGGACTGGTTGGGGCTGAGGGGATAGAATCAGGAAAAAGACATGTTGTGGTAGAGAGTAGAGATGAATCACCAATGATTAAAAGCAGAGTGGTGCATACAGAGCAAAAGAGGTGAACAAAAAGAAACAGTGGGTGCATCATGGGAAACCCCCCAGCAGTCTAAATCTATAGCAGCATAACTAAGGGATGGTTCAGGGTCACCTGATCCAGCCCTAACTATAAGCTTTTTCAAAAAAGAAAGTTTTAAGCTCAATCTTAAAAGTAGAGAGGGTGTCTGTCTCCCTAATCTGAATTGGGAGCTGGTTCCACAGGAGAGGAGCCTGAAAGCTGAAGGCTCTGCCACCCATTCTACTCTTAAAAACCCTAGGAACTAAAAGTAAGCCTGCAGTCTGAGAGCGAAGCGCTCTATTGGGGTGATATGGTACTATGAGGTCCCTAAGATAAGATGGGACCTGATTATTCAAAACCTTACAAGTAAGAAGAAGAATTTTAAATTCTATTCTGGAATTAACAGGGAGCCAATGAAGAGAGGCCAATATGGCTGAAATATGCTCTCTCCTTCTAGTCCCTGTCAGTACTCTAGCTGCAGCATTTTGAATTAACTGAAGGCTTTTCAGGGAACTTTTAGGACAACCTGATAATAATGAATTACAATAGTCCAGCCTAGAAGAAATAAATGCATGAAATAGCTTTTCAGCATCACTCTGAGACAAGACCTTTCTAATTTTAGAGATATTGCGCAAATGCAAAAAAGCAGTCCTACATATTTGCTTAATATGCACATTGAAGGACATATCCTGATCAAAAATGACTCAAAGATTTCTCACAGTATTACTGGAGGTCAGGGTAATGCCATCCAGAGTAAGGATCTGGTTAGACACCATGTTTCTAAGATTTGTGGGGCCAAGTACAATAACTTCAGTTTTATCTGAATTTAAAAGCAGGAAATTAGAGGTCATCCATGTCTTTATGTCTAAAAGACATTCCTGCAGTTTAACTAATTGGTGTGTGTCCTCTGGCGTCATGGATAGATAAAGGTGGGTATCATCTGTGTAACAATGAAAATTTAAGCAATGCTTTCTAATAATACTGCCTAAGGGAAGCATGTATAAAGTGAATAAAACCGGTCCTAGCACAGAACCTTGTGGAAAACCATAATTAACCTTAGTCCATGGAGAAGACTCCCCATTTACGTGAACAAATTGTAATCTATTAGATAAATATGATTCAAACCACTGCAGCGCAGTACCTTTAATACCTATGGCATGCTCTAATCTCTGTAATAAAATTTTATGGTCAACGGTATCAAAAGCTGCACTGAGGTCTAACAGGACGAGCACAGAGATGAGTCCACTGTCTGAGGCCATAAGAAGATAATTTGTATCCTTCACTAATGCTGTTTCTGTACTATGATGAATTCTGAAACCTGACTGAAACTCTTCAAATAGACCATTCCTCTGCAGATGATCAGTTAGCTGTTTTACAACTACCCTTTCAAGAATTTTTGAGAGAAAAGGAAGGTTGGAGATTGGCCTATAATTAGTTAAGATAGCTGGGTCAAGTAATGGCTTTTTAAGTAATGGTTTAATTACTGCCACCTTAAAAGCCTGTGTACATAGCCAACTAATAAAGATAGATTGATCATATTTAAGATCGAAGCATTAATTAACGGTAGGGCTTCCTTGAGCAGCCTGGTAGGAATGGGGTCTAACAGACATGTTGATGGTTTGGGAGGAAGTGACTAATGAAAGTAACTCAGACAGAACAATCGGAGAGATAGTGTCTAACCAAATACCAGCATTACTGAAAGTAGTCGAACATAAAGATATGTCTTTGGGATGGTTATGAATAATTTTTTCTCTAATAGTTAAAATTTTATTTGCAAAGAAAGTCATTATAGTTAAAGTTAAAGGAATACTCGGCTCAGTAGAGCTCTGACTCTTTGTCAGCCTGGCTACAGTGCTGAAAAGAAACCTGGGGTTGTTATTATTTTCTTCAATTAGTGATGAATAGTAAGATGTCCTAGCTTTACGGAGGGCTTTTTTATAGAGCAACAGACTCTTTTTCCAGGCTAAATGAAGATCTTCTAAATTAGTGAGACGTCATTTCCTCTCCAGCTTACGGGTTATCTGCTTTAAGCTGCGAGTTTGTGGGTTATACCACGGAGTCAGGCACTTCTGATTTAAGGCTCTCTTTTTCAGAGGAGCTACAACATCCAAAGTTGTGCTCAATGAGGATGTAAAGCTATTGACGAGGTAATCTCACTCACAGAGTTTAGGTAGCTACTCTGCACTGTGTTGGTATATGGCATTGAAGAACATAACAAAGAAGGAATCATATCCTTAAACCTAGTTACAGCGCTTTCAGAAAGACTTCTAGTGTAATGAAACGTATTCCCCACTGCTGGGTAGTCCATTAAAGTAAATGTAAATGTTATTAAGAAATGATCAGACAAAAAGGGGTTTTCAGGGAATACTGTTAAGTCTTCAATTTCTATGCCATAAGTCAGAACAAGATCTAAAGTGTGGCTAAGGTAGTGGGTGAACGCATTTACATTTTGAGCGAAGCCAACTGAGTCTAATAATAGATTAAATGCAGTGTTGAGGCTGTCATTCTCAGCATCTATGTGGATGTTAAAATCACCCACTATAATTATCTTATCTGAGCTAAGCACTAAGTCAGACAAAAGGTCTGAAAAATCACAAAGAAACTCACAGTCACGACCAGGTGGACGATAGATAATAACAAATAAAACTGGTTTTTGAGACTTCCAATTTGAATGGACAAGACTAAGAGTAAAGATTTCAAATGAATTAAAGCTCTGTCTGGGTCTTTGATTAATTAATAAGCTGGAGTGGAAGACTGCTGCTAATCCTTCCGCCTCGGCCCGTGCTACGAGCATTCTGACAGTTAGTGTGACTCGGGGGTGTTGACTCATTTAAACTAACATATTCATCCTGCTGTAACCAGGTTTCTGTAAGGCAGAATAAATCAATATGTTGATCAATTATTATATCATTTACTAACAGGGACTTAGAGAGACCTAATGTTTAATAGACCACATTTAACTGTTTTAGTCTGTGGTGCAGTTGAAGGTGCTATATTATTTTTTCTTTTTGAATTTTTATGCTTAAATAGATTTTTGCTGGTTATTGGTGGTCTGGGAGCAGGCACCGTCTCTACGGGGATGGGGTATTGGGGGGATGGCAGGGGGAGAGAAGCTGCAGAGAGGTGTGTAAGACTACAACTCTGCTTCCTGGTCCCAACCCTGGATAGTCACGATTTGGAGGGTTCGATAAAATTGGCCAGATTTCTAGAGATGAGAGCTGCTCCATCCAAAGTGGAATGGATGCCGTCTCTCCTAACAAGACCAGGTTTTCCCCAGAAACTTTGCCAATTATCTATGAAGCCCACCTCATTTTTTGGACACCACTCAGACAGTCAGCAATTCAAGGAGAACATGCAGCTAAACATGTCACCGCCGGTCCAATTGGGGAGGGGCACAGAGAAAACTACAGAGTCCGACATTGTTTTTGCAAAGTTACACACCGATTCAATATTAATTTTAGTGATCTCTGATTGGCGTAACCGGGTGTCATTACTGCCGACGTGAATTACAATCTTACCAAATTTACGCTTAGCCTTAGCCAGCAGTTTCAAATTTCCTTCAATGTCGCCTGCTCTGGCCCCCGGAAGACATTTGACTATGGTTGCTGGAGGATCAAACCAGAGTTTGATCCTTGGCAGGTGTGTCGCAGAGTGGGGAAAAATGGTTAGAGATGTGAACGGGTTGGTGGTGTACAGGGGGCTTCTGTTTAGAACTATGCTTCTTCATCACAGTCACCCAGCTGACCTGCTTTTCCGGCTGCTCGGGATCTGCTGGGGGACAGCTAACGGCGGCTAAGCTACCTTGGTCCGCACCAACTACAGGGGCCTGGCTAGCTGTAGGATTTTCCAAGGTGCGGAGCCGAATCCCCAATTCGCCCAGCCTGGCCTCCAAAGCTACGACCAAGCTACCGTTACTGATAAAGGAGGCCGAGGAATAACTAAACATTTCACATCCAGCGCAGAAAAGTGCGGGAGAGACAGGAGAAGCCGCCATGCTAAACCGACTAAGACCCAACTATGCAGACTAAGAATCGAATTTCCATACCGGATCGGTCGTGGCCTGGGTTAACAACATCCACCACCGGTGCTGTTGCCCAACAGGGTGCCAGTGGAAATTAGGCTACTGCTGGGCGAAGACGACGAAGAAGAGGAGGAGAACGTTTCCACAAACAGCGGGAGAAGAAAACTAGAAGGGTGGAAATGAAAGTGGGGACTTTGAATGTTGGTAGTATGACTGGTAAAGGGAGAGAGCTGGCTGATATGATGGAGAGGAGAAAGGTAGACATTGTGTGTGCAAGAGACCAAGTGGAAGGGAAGTAAGAGCAGGAGCATTGGCGGTGGGTACAAGTTGTTGTATCATGGTGAGGACAGGAAGAGAAATGGTGTTGTGGTTATTTTAAAGGAAGAGTATGTTAAAAATGTGTTGGAAGTTAAACGAGTGTCTGACAGGGTGATGAGTGTGAAGATGGAAATTGAAGGGGTGATGATGAATATCATCAGTGCATATGCCCCACAGGTAGGTTGTGAGATGGAGAAAGAAGATTTCTGGAGTGTGTTAGATGAGGTGGTGGAGAGTGTGCACAAGCATGAAAGAGTGGTGATAGGAGCGGACTTCAATGGGCATGTTGGTGAAGGGAACAGAGGTGATGAGGAAGTAATGGGTAAATATGATGTCAAGGATAGGAATGGGGAAGGACAGATGGTAGTTGATTTTGCAAAAAGGATGGAAATGGCTGTGGTGAATACCTACTTTAAGAAAAGGAAGGAGCACAGGGTAACATATAAGAGTGGAGGAAGGTGCACACGGGTGGACTACATTCTTTATAGGAGATGCAAGCTAAAAGAAATCAGAGACTGTAACGTGGTGGCAGGAGAGAGTGTCGTTAGACAGCATAGGATGGTTGTTTGTAGGATGACTTTAGAGGTAAAGAAGAAGAAGAGAGTGAGAGCTCAACAAACGATCAGATGGTGGAAGCTGAAGGAGGAAGACTGTTGTGTGAAATTTAGCGAGCAGGTGAGAGAACCACTGGTTGGAGGAGAAGCAATTTTGGACAACTGGAAAAGTACTGCAGATGTGGTGAGGGAGACAGCTAGGACAGTACTGGGTATGACATCTGGACAGTGGAAGTAGACAAAGAGACTTGGTGGTGGAATGAAGAGGTCCAGGAAAGCATAAGGAGAAAGAGATTGGCAAAAAAGTTTTGAGATAGTCAGAGCGATGAAGAAAGTAGACAGGAGTACAAGGACATGCGGCGTAAGGCGAAAAGAGAAGTGGCAAAAGCCAAGGAAAAGGCATATTGCGAGCTGTACAAGAAGTTGAATAGTAAGGAAGGAGAAAAGGACTTGTACCGATTGACCAAACAAAGGGACAGAGCTGGAGAGGATGTGCAGCAGGTTAGGGTGGTAAAAGATGCACATGGTAATGTGCTGACAAGTGAGGAGTGTGTGCTGAGAAGGTGGAGGGAATATTTTGAAGAGGTGATGAATAAAGAAAATAAGCGAGAGAAAAGGCTGGATGATGTGGTGAGAGTAAATCAGGAAGTACAAGAGATTAGTAAGGAAGAAGTGAGGGCTGCTATGAAGAGGATGAAGAGTGGAAAGGCAGTTGGTCCAGATGGCATTCCAGTGGAGGCATGGAAATGTCTAGGAGAGATGGCAGTAGAGTTTCTAACCAGATTGTTTAATAAAATTTTAGAAAGTGAGAGGATGCCTGAGGAGTGGAGACAAAGTGTGCTGGTTCCTATTTTCAAGAACAAGGGTGATGTGCAGAGCTGCAGTAACTACAGAGGCATAAAGCTGATCAGCCACAGCATGAAGTTATGGGAAAGAGTAGTACAAGCTAGGCTTAGAAAACAGGTGAAGATCGGTAAGAAGCAATATGGTTTCAAGGCCAAAAAGAGTTACATTGTGTGTTTGTGGACTTAGAAAAAGCTTATGACAGGGTGCCAAGAGAAGAGCTGTGGTATTGTATGAGGAAGTCTGGAGTGGCAGAGAAGTATGTTAGGGTACTGCAGGACATGTACAAGAATAGTGTGACAGCGGTGAGATGCGCAGTAGGAATGACAGACTCATTCAAGGTGGAGGTGGGATTACACCAAGGATCAGCTCTGAGTCCTTTCTTGTTTGCAGTGGTGATGGACAGGTTGACGGATGAGATCAGACAGGAGTCCCCATGGACTATGATGTTTGCAGATGACATTGTGATCTGTAGTGAGAGTAGAAAGTAAGTTGAGTCTAGTCTGGGGAGGTGGAGATATGCTTTGGAGAGAAGGGGAATGAAAGTCAGTAGAAGCAAGATTGAGTACATGTGTGTGAATGGGCCTCGTGTATCAAAGTTGCGCACTTGTGGCGTAAATTTACGGTGTAAATGTGAAGTACACCAAAGTTGCCGTGACATGTATCAAGCAGTGCGCACCTGCCCATTTCCAGCGTACGCCTGACGTGACCTTGATAAATGCGGCGGGTGGAAACGATAGTAATTACAATAAACATGCCCATAAATATTCAGACTTCGCTTCAGACACACCATCATTTTACGACATGGAAGCCAGGAAGACGGCAAAGAAAAAAGAACTCCACCAATCACGACGCGTGCCAATAGAGCGTCAAAAGCAGCCGTCGTATCAATTGTTTTGTAGTATAATCAAAAAAGTGTTACAGTGGTCCCTCGTTTATCGCGGGAGTTATGTTCTAAAAAATAGCCCGTAATACGCGAAACCACGACGTAGTCAGCATTATTTTTTACAATTATTATAGACGTTTCAAAGCTGTAAAACCCCTCACTACACACTTTATACACTTTCTCAATCAGGCATGAACATTTTCTCACTTTTCTCTCATGTGTAAACACTCTCAAAGTTCAAACCTTAGTAGAAAAATAAGACCAACCTGTTTTCAGGCCCAAACATTTGTTTGAGAAATAAAAATAGAATGTGTTCCTATAAATAATTATGATGGCTTTTAGAACTAACGAAATTAATTTTAACGATCAACCTACCAGGTTGGACACATAAGAAATTATTAATAGTGACTGACCAGTATTTCACAGATTGCGCCTCTGCGTCCTGACGCCGCGCCTTTTTCCACTCACACCTGGCTGCAGGTGTCTGTTTCCGAGTGACAAACACAGTTATGAGTAGTTGTTGGCGCTCTTTTCTCTTCTGGGCAACAAGATTCTTATAAACAGATACACAGAACACAGAACACTGTAAAAAAAAAAAAAAAGCATGCAAAACTGGACTAAATACTCCGCGAGACTGCGAGGCCGTGAAAGGTGAACCGCGTTATAGCGAGGGACCACTGTATTCTCTTTTCACATGTCAATAATTCTTGACATGTGGATATTTGCTCGCTCAATTAATAAGACACGCCTAATTTGTCAGATTTCTTTATTTTTTAAATGTATTTCTTTATTTATTTTATTGTGACAAACGAATGGAGATGACAAAACCTGATTGCAGCACGGGTGAAGGGAATGACAACACTACAGTTGTTATTATCAATTTCATAGTCTAAAACGATCACACCACATAAAGTTAAGCTCAGCGCTGCTCTGGCTCCAGGCTCTGGAGAAAAAGGCGAGCAGCGCTTTCTTTGCAGTCAGCGCTGTGGCCATGGATCGTGCTCGATAGACCAACAATTTGTATTAATTATTATGTAGTATAATCAGGAAAGTGTTATTTATCTAACATATGCATTGATTTGTATAATGGCACTGTTTATCATGTTGATCATTTTCATTCTTATGTGGATTCCAGCGCTGGTTCATTTTGGTGTATAATTTACACCACCTCTCGACCTGGTGTATATTTTCAGCGCAGCGTACGCCAACGACCACATTGATAAATGCCAAGTAGCGCAGCCGTTTTGGCGTACACCCCATATACGCTCAAATATCGCCGTACGCAAGTTGATACATGAGGCCCAGTGGGAGGGAGCCCAGTGGAATAGTGCAGTTACAAGTAGAAGTGGTGAAAGTAGATGAGTTTAAATATTTGGGGTCAACTGTTCAAAGTAATGGAGAGTGTGGTAGAGAGGTGAAGAAGAGAGTGCAGGCAGGGTGGAGTGGGTGGAGAAAAGTGGCAGGAGTGATTTGTGACTGAAGAATATCAGCAAGAGTGAAGGGGAAAGTTTACAAGACAGTAGTGAGACCAGCTATGTTGTACGGTTTGGAGATGGTGGCACTAACAAAAAGACAGGAGGCAGAGCTGAAGGTGGCAGAGCTGAAGATGTTGAGATTCTCTTTGGGAGTGACAAGAATGGACAAGATTAGGAATGAACATATCAGAGGGACAGCTCAGGTGGGACAGTTTGGAGACAAAGTCAGAGAGGCGAGATTGAGATGGTTTGGACATGTGCAGAGGAGGGACTCAGGGTATATAGGGAGAAGGATGCTGAGGATGGAGCCACCAGGCAGAAGGAGAAGAGGGAGGCCAAAGAGGAGGTTTATGGATGTGCTGAGGGAGGACATGCAGGTGGCTGGTGTGACAGAGGAAGATACAGAGGACAGGGTGAGATGGAAACAACTGATCTGCTGTGGCGACTCCTAACGGGAGCAGCCGAAAGACAAAGTAGATCTAGTGAGATACGATTTTTAACAAAGAAATCACATTTTACACGGCTTTGACCCCTACAAATAACGAAATACTTAATATTACAAAAAGCCTCATATTCTCACTTGAAATGTGATTTTCCCACAATATTGCTTGAATAGGTTATGGGGTTTCTGGGAGAGGGGGTTCATATCCTCAGAAGTGTTGCTAGTCATTTGTTCTTATGCCACTGATCACAACAGTCTTGAAATTTCAAACCAACATACAATGTTCTTGGGGCTTCATCCAAAAATATAATTTCTAGACATGGGCATTTTCTACCATCAATACAGTTGGCATCTTTACAGTTACAGTACAAGTGGGTCAAATCCCATATTTCCTCGGGAGCTGATTCCTTCTGATTTGTCACACACTGCAGGTTTTCATTTGATTTAACCCAACCGTATGCTGTGGGATCTCTCATTCTTGGCTTTGCAATGTGGCTACAGCACCAGATCATCGTCTGGACTTTGCTCTAAGAGCATGCTGTCTAAATGCATCATCAGTTGGAGGGAGGGATGACACTGGTTTGTCAGTTGTGGATGATAACATGAAGTGCAATTTGTCAAGAGTAGCATACGATCTGCCATTGCGAACCTTCTCATACATCAAAAGGAGGAGCTCCATAGCAGCATCAAGTCCCTCATCATCTGGACAATGGAATTCTGTCAGCCCCTTAAGAGCATCTTTGTGTTTTTGGAGGATGGTGTATGCTGTTTTCTTCCCAAGTCTGAAAAAGCCAATGGTGGAATCACAGCCAGTCAGGGCATCCACAGCAGGAAGAATGCAAATCCTCATTGCCTCAGCAATTTTCAATACTGGAATGAACCGTTTCCTGGTGATAAAATTTCCTGAGTGGCCGGCATGCATGTATACATCTTTGCTCAGTTGACCTCTACTTTGGTAGTACAACAAAAGGACTAAGACATCTGTATCATCACATCTGACAATGGTGCGAGGAAAGCTCAATAAATGAGTAGCATGCAATATCATCCTGGTATCTGCCTTATCGTGGTTGGAAAACAGCCTCCAGATCTCTTGTTCGTTGACTTGAAATCTCTCTCACAAGTTCGTGATTAGGATATCCTGCAGCAATGACAAGTGTTTGTTCCTTAGCAATTCTATATGGTGCATGCTCTTCGATGTACTTGCTCAGGAAATAAATAAGGGCTGCCTTGTTTTGTCCTGACTTGAGAAACTGCCTGTAGTTGGGGACTTGTCTGTTTCCGATGACTGTGAGACGTCACCATGTCGTCGACACTCATTGCCTTTGATACTTGAACTCACATCATACCTATCAAATACAAGGGCCACTATCTCAATATCAAGATCTGGGTTCCTGTATAATCTAGACAACTTCTAGAATACAATTTCACCGAGGTCTTCAAAGGTTTTGAATTGCGATTCATTCACACCTTGGATGAAGCACATGCCATCAATGATGTAAGCTGTTGGGATATGGGTGTTGGATTTTAATTCAGTTTCTTGTGGACAGTTCTTCTGTATCTTATCAGCTAGATCAGACTTGATGACCTTTCTCATGGTTCCATTATCATGGAACAATGCAGGCGGAACTGGGTTCCAACTCGTATGACAAACCATTCTCATATCAATGTCACAGTGCTTTGCAACAGAGAGCAAGCGACGGAATTGTACCTCTGGGTCAAGAACCATTTTCCTCTCTTTGTCAAATGACAGGGCCTTCTTCATGCTTGCAAAGGTTGCCACAGTAGATTTGGGAATAGCATCCCAAAAGCTCTTGGCCTCTCCATTGATTAGCTGTGCAGCAAGGAAGTTGTTGACGATGGTCTTTCCTTTTTCTGGAATGGATGTCAGAGATTCCTCAACATCTTTAGTCACAATCTGCCCAGTTGTAATGTTAACAAGCTCTTTTGGGATACTTTCCAAGTCAAATGGGTCCTGACAATGATCCTTTACATAATCTTTTGTGCTGGTGACATCTGCCTTGTCCCTTGCAACCCTTGCTGGACCAAGGTCCTCATGTTGTGGAGCTTGGAACATGGACTTGTTCCCAAAGAGTAGCTCGAAGGCCTCGGAGTATTCTCCGGACACATGACGTGTCATTAGCCAACGCTACAAAGCAGCCTTCCTCAGGGTGAATCCGATGATACCTCCAGTACCCTTTGTTTCCCTGTTTATCATCTGTTCTAGGGCTTGGTCTGTTGGGACACTACTGAACTTCATGTTGTCTGATCGCCGGACAACAAAACCTCCACTGGTTAGAAACAGGTTGCATCTTCAGTTGCCGAGTTTCAAGCTGTCGGATTTTTGAAACATAAATTGGCATGTATCTCGCATACTTTGCATTTTGCATCACTACTCTTAGCTTCATAGTGGAGTAGAGCAAAGAAGGATTTTCTTTCACCAAAACAGATCAAATCCAGGCTTGCATCTCAGATGTACCTTCTGGCAATTTGTAGCTAAACTTTCAGGTCTTCTTTTTAAGAAAATCCTCCTCTATACCACTTCATCATTAAGATGGATAACTGGTGATACAAAATGCAAAGCTTGCACTGTGCATAATTTCTCCAATCACAGCCACGTAAGTCTATAACTTCTGGGTTGTCTGGGTGTCTTGGTGGCTTTCCTCACTCTTCTACTTCTTGCACAGTCACTCAGTTTTGGAGAACTGTCTACTCCATGCAGATTTACCATAGAGTGCCATAATGTTTGTATTTCTTTGTAACTGATGTAAATAAAGTCTGACACATATTCAGTGGCAGCTTCACCATTAGAGAGCCTCGTCCACAATGACCACAAAAGACTCCAAGCTGTCGCTCATGTTAAAGGGGGCAACACACAGTATTAAGAACAGGGGGATGTAAACTTTGGATCAGGGTCATTTGGGTAGTTCTCTTGTCATTCTGATTTAAAAAGAGGAAACACCGTTGTTTGACAATAAATGGCTTCACCCAACCACTAACCATGAGTGAAAAAAAGTTTTTGTGTTATCATTCATATTCTCTTAAAAATGGCCAAAAAAGCAAAAATTCCGCCAGGGTATGTAAACTTTTGAGCACAACTGTAATTAAAGGACGACCAAAGACCGTAGCTGAAAGGTTTGTTTCAGACAACAGAAGACCCGTTCTTTTCAAAGGCGTGGGACACACGAAACGTCTGGCTGTGTGGACGTCCAGCCAGGAACTGCCTTTTCCACTTTTCCTGCCTTATTTTCTCAACTTGTGACTGTCTGGACTCAGATGGGATATTGTGACCTGAAGAATTTACAAAGAAGTGTTATCACAGATGAGCGGTTGCCCACTCACATTCAAAGCCAGAAAAGGCTGAAAACAGTCAGACCAGGACTGATGGACAACTTTCTTCTCTGGCTGTGGGGTTCATATGTTTGTAAATCTGATTGTAATAAAGTCAGTGCCTCACCAGCCATCAACCTCACTGCACGTCACTGTTCTTAACACACACTGCCTTGTGTTGCGCTGCGCCTGCAGAGCCCCCGTCTCCAGCTCGAAGTTTCCTCCATCAGCCAGTGCAGCGAGTTCACCTCCAACAGCGCCTGACCCTGCCCCACGGGGACGAAATCTAACTCCTGCTTCGAGGACACACCCACAACCCTGTTCTTTTCCTCATAAGAATTAATTTTGGAGACTTTACGCATTGGAGTACCCACAAGATTACACATCTGTCCACACAGCCAGGTATCCAGCTGGGGGTCAACAAGGTCACCTGGAGTTGCTCGTCTCTGAAGTGTGGGCACACGTGGACGCGCAGCACTTAAAAGCACTGACTTCTCCCCTTTGCTCACCCGCCAACACTGCGCCTGCTGGACTCTCCACCACGTTCTGGACAGATGTGCTAGATTGAGATTAATAAATGCAGATTTCTTTACAAGGCTACATACTTGAATACTTTGTTCTGTGTTTACAAAGTTCAGTGTAATGTTCTACAGTCTATAGTGGTTGCACAAATCAGGTTTTTTTTTTAATAATGGTGTATGGTGGTTAATGCAAAAATATTAATTTGCGGCTGTTTTCAAAACATTAATAAATTGTTAAAATAATAACTCAATATGAATTTAATATTGAGTATTGAGAAGTTATGTTGGAAGTAAAGAGAACCGCACTGACAAATTCTGAATTATTGTTCATTTTGGGAGGTGTGGGGGGGCACCACAAAGCATTTGTGCTTAGGGCACCCAAATGGCTAGCACCAGCCCTGCCTACATGTGTATATGTCTGTGTCACTCATGTGGGTCTGGGTATGTGTGTGTCCTGTCTGCATCTTGTGTTTGTGTTTGGGTTGAGGTCCTTATTTGCATTTGTGTACAGTTTGGCAGTAACTGAGGTTAATTTTTTTATGTCACATGTTGTTATGTTGCAGTTTTGTGCATGCCATGCTTTGGTTTTATGATCTGGTTGTAGTTACACGTACCTTGCGTTGTCCATTTTATCTCTTATCTCATTGTATTCCTTTAAATACGCCCAACAAGGACATAATAAAATCATCAGCAGTTTGGCACTTCCTAGCCACCGTACCAGTGGCTTCCAGTGGATTGTTTGCTGTTGTGACGCTCTTCCGAACTTTACACGGTTGTATATGTTTCTTTTATTTCTGTTTAGCAGTTTTCTGGTTGTTAAGTGTATCTACTCTGAATCTTATTTAACTACAGCCCTGTTGTGAATCGCTAGTGGTTAGCATGCACTGGCAGGTAGCATTCACTAGCGAGGTCAGGTCCCCCCTCCCCCGCCGTTACTTTTATAGCCGTTTTGTTTTTAACCTGTTTAATACTTCTGTTAGTTGTTCAGTGTAACTGCTGTGAATTTTAGGTCATTATTTTACTCCTTTGTAAATCTTAGGAGTGGCTAGCATTTTCGCTAGCAGTTAGCTTGCATTAGCTAGTTTCACCCTCCCTGGTTTCTTTAATACTCCTGTTAGTTTTTTAGTGTAACTGTTGTGAATTTTAGCTTAGTACTTTATTCTTGTGTTAATCTTAGGAGTGGTTTACTCGTAGGAGGTTGTTTTTTTTAACTGTTCCTACAAGTCTAATACTACTGCTACTGTTTCAGTGTAACTGCTGTGAATTTTAATTCATTTATTTACGTCTGTGTGAATCCTGTGTGAGCCTTAGGAGTGGTTAGCTTATTCATTATTGGTTAGCTCGTGCTTTCTTGGCTATACTCTTGAATTTCCGAGCGCACAAAGTACACTACTTTACACCCTTCGTAAATCCTGCATGATGTTGGAAGATATGGTGGCTCTCTTACAGAGCAGTGTCCGTAAGATAGAACAGCTTCTTAGCTCAGTGGAGTTAGATGTTACGGGCACTCCAGATGAGGTTAGTGTTGGGCCGGCTAGCGTTTCCTTTAGCATCAGCCTAGAAACGCCGACTGTGGAGGATGGCTTTTGGACTGTGGCTAGGCGGAGGAAGCCCCATAGGGCTTGGTGCCCGGTTGTGGTACCCTGATCACACTCGCCACTGTGAACTGTGAATCGGTTCTCCCCCTTGGATTTGCCTGATGTGAATTCTCTGAGCTCACGAGTGACTTCCACTCCTGTCTCCAGGCCAAAACATGATTTAATGATAGGGGATTCTATCACCCGCAAAGTCAGGTTACAGACGCCGGCTGACGTTAAATGTATTCCTGGGGCCAGAGCTCCCGACATTGCATCTCATCTTAGTGTGCTGATGCTGCAGAAGGGAAGACAGACTAAGGAACATGACATGAGATATAGTCACATAGTTATTCATGTCGCCACCAATTTTGGTGCAATTTTGTAGAGAGCAAGGATTTAGCTTTATTGATAACTGGCCTTCATTCTCGGGCCGCCGTGGCTTGATGATGCCGGACGGCCTCCACCCTATTGGGGAAGGTGCCGCCATCTTGTCTGCAAACATAGATAGAGCTCTACATTAGGAATTTACAGCAGGCCACGGAGCAGGTGATTAGAAACCCTGCAAGGGTTAAGACAAATGTGGGTGTGGAATCCATCAGCTTAGCAGGGAAATTAGTGCAGAAAATCCACTATGGTGACAGTGCAGTTTCTCTGCCAGGGAGGGAAATTCAATAAGTTGAGACTGTGGCCTGCTTCCATAGACGTGTCCATAAAAATCATAGCTGGATATGCTTTGCAAACTTAATACCCATTACTACACTGGATGATGTTGAAATTGAGGATGGCCCAGTGGTTGTTCCAGCAATAGCAAAGATTTTGTGTCTGCTGGCTTAAACCTACAGCTGTCCTCCCCTCAAATGTGGTCTGCCCACCAGAATATACATTTAGTCACTTCCCTCGTGATGCAAAGCAAGGTGGGGGTGTTGCTCTTATTTATAAATCTAGGTTTAGCTTATTAGCTGTTGGGGGTCACAAATATAACTCGTTTGAGCATCTGATTCTCTGCTCTGCTCAGGATATTATGCATTGTCAAGGTCAGAAGAATAAAAATCAGCCGTATTACTTTGTCACTGTATATAGGCCTCCTGGCCCATATTCTGAATTCTTAGATGAATTTGGTCTGCTCATCTCTAACTTGTCAGCTAGTGCAGATAACATTCTGATCATTGGTGACTTTAACGTTCATATAAATAAGCCTTCTGATCCCCTCTGCAAATCATTTATGGAAACTGTGGATGCATCAGCATTTCGGCAATGCACTTGGCACTCAACGCACATTAAAATAAGATAAGATAAGAAAAGCCTTTATTCATCCCTTAATGGGGAAATTTTAGTGTCACATCGCAGCATAGAACAGTAGGAATAGATGCTATAGGGCATGCAATAAAACAAAAAAGTATCTCTTAAAAAACAAGAACTGAAAAAGCACTGAGTGCCGGGTAAAGCTAAGGCTACCATTGTTCAGTTCAATGCTGTACTGCCGGGATGATATACACTGTCGGGATGTGAGAGTGATCAGATAAAATGACTTCAGCGTGAAATGTACGGTAAGTTATATTTACAATATTGACAGGTTAAAATATAGTAGGTAAAGTGACTTGAGTGCACCATAAGTTAAATTATTGCACCTAATAAATACAGCAGGTAATGACATGATTATTGTCCTAGTTGCTATGGTTACCACAGTACTAGCATTGTTCATTGTACAGTCTGACAGCAGCCAGGAGGAACAATCTGCGGAATCTCTCCCTCACACAGCGAGGGTGGATGAGTCTGTCACTGAAACTGCTCTCCAGAGCAGACAAAACGTCCTGCAGGGGGTGACAATCGTGGTCCAGCATAGATGTAAGTTTAGCCAGGACCCTCCTGTCCCCCACCTCCTGCACAGAGTCCAGAGGACAGCCCAGGATTTCCTGATGATCTTATCCAGTCTTTTCCTGTCCCTCTCTGTGATGCTGCTGCTCCAGCAGACCACACCGTACAGGATGGCTGAAGCCACCACAGAGTCATAGAAGGTCCTCAGGAGTGGCCCCCTCACTCCAAAAAATCTCAGCCTCCTCAGGAGGTAGAGGCCGCTCTGACCCTTCCTGCAAAGTGCGTCCGTGTTGTGAGTCCAGTCCAGTTTCTTGTTCAAATGACCACCCACGTACTTATATGAGTCCACTCTCTCAATGTCCCTTCCCTGGATGTGCACTGGGAGGAGTGAAGTGGGGCGGCGTCTGAAGTCCACCACCATCTCCTTGGTCTTCCCTGCATTGATGAGGAGGTGGTTCCTCTGACACCAGTCCACAAAGTCCTGCGTTAGTCCTCTGTACTCCGTGTCATCTTCGTCCATAATGAGTCCTATGAGGGCGGAGTCATCAGAGAACTTCTGCAGGACACACCTGTCCGTGTTGTGTCTGAAGTCTGCAGTGTAAAGAGTGAAGAGGAAGGGCGCAAGGACCGTCCCCTGGGGGGCCCCCCCACACTGCAGGTCAGGAGGTCAGACACGCAGTTCTTGGTCCTCACAAACTGGGGCCGGTTTGTGAGGTAGTCCAGGACCCACTCAGCCAAATCCTCGTCCACTCCTGCAATCACCAGCTTGTCCCTCAGGAGCCGCGGCTGGATGGTCTTGAAAGCGCTGGAGAAGTCAAAGAAGAGAATCCTCACAGCGCTGCCGGGCCTCTCCAGGTGGGACAGCGAGCAGTGCACCAGGGAGATGATGACGTCCTCCACTCCGATGCCGGTAAGCAAACTGCTGTGGGTCCATAGCAGAGCTCACCATGGAGCGGAGGTGACACAGGAAGAGGCGCTCTAGGGTCTTCATCAGGTGGGATGTAAGTGCCACTGGCCTGAAGCTGTTGAGGTCCTTGGCGTGCGGTGTTTTGGGCACTGGGACCACACATGACGTTTTCCAGAAGTGTGGCACCATCCTCAGCTTCAGGCTCAAGTTGAAGACCCGCTCCATGACCCCACACAGCTCATCTGCGCAGGATTTGAGGAGCCTAGTGTCTACACATAAGTATCAATGGGCCATATGCTAATTTACTAAATTCTGAAAGCTAGAAAAGGAAATCAGAAAAGCTATCTGGAACCTCAGAAAGCCCATCTGCAATTATTGCTTGATCTCTTGATCAGTCTATTCAAGCGAAATTATGTTCAGTATGAGTGTTGTCATTAGTGCTACTTCGAAAATTAAATTCATGATAAGTAATTTATCCTAAACTTATTATCTGTTGTTTTTTCAAACTTATGCAAAAACAAATCTTGAGAAAAAAATACAGTATGCGATAGTTAATAATTATTAAGAGCCTGTTCTTTCATATTTATGAATACATTTTACCACATTGCAGTTGTTTTTTTTAATGAAAACTCAACCTATCATTCTTTTTGAGTTCTACACATGTGGTGATACCTTATTTAACCAGGATGTTAATAAAATCAATGCTGGCTATTCTCAGAATAAAGTACTTATATCCACAGTTTCAAATTGTATAAGTCAAATGGTGTCCACTTTATGGTCTTCTCAAAACATTAAAATTACTGTTCTGGATGCTCAGAATGCATCTGAGCTTATCTAGAAACTGTTGGCTTCTGGGGGCCTAAAGTGGCCCCCAGACCCCCAGCCTATGGGCTTCGGCCCTGCGGGCCTCGCACTTTGTCCCCTCCAATTTCTAGTTCTATATTGCACCCTTGGAGCTGAGAGTTCAACCATAAAAAGAGGATGCCTTTCACACAGACCCCAGATTTTACAATGTCACAACCAATGCAATCAAGAAGGATCAGCGCTCAGGAGGCCTTAGCAATGCTACAGAGCATGCTGGACTGTGAATCTGATAGTGGAAATGTGGGCGACTTTGCATTTCAGAATGAAAACGTCATCACCAATTCTTCAAGTGATGAGGATGCGACTGATCTTGCACCAGTTAAAAGAAAAAAGATCCCATTCGTCCGGTGGGAGAGAGGCTGTCAGAGAAGGTTGTTTTAAAGTTGATGGAACCATTTATGGACAAGGGAAGGACTGTAACTATGGAAAATTTCTTCATCTCTCTGTCTTTGGCTAATAGGCTTCTTCAACAAAAAAACAACTCTGCTTGGCACCATCAACAGAAATTGTTGGGAGCTACCAGCATCTGCCAAGGAAACCTTGGACCACCAGTTGTACTCAACACAGGTGTTCACATCTGGAAGTGCCTTGCTGACAGTGTACGTAACAAAATAAAAAAAAGAAATCTCTCTGTCTTCTGAGCACCATGCATCAGAAAGTGCAAATTATGGACACCCGAATACAAAAACCGAACACTGTTGTTGATTACAACCATTTCAAATGCGGTGTTGATATCATGGACCAAAAATTACATAACTACTCCATGTATGCAGGAACACGGAGATGGCCCATGGCTGTGTTTTACAACCTGTTGGACATGGCTGCCACAAATGCACATGTTTTATACACAGCATGTACAGGATCAAAAGAAAGTCGGCAACTGTTCATGCTGGAGCGCGCCAAGGAACTTCAAAACAGACATTTGAGGGAAAAGGCACTAGGGGAAGAGCGTGCACAGCAGCATTGTGAGATGAGAGTTTCTCAGAAGACAGTGCCAGGTGTGCATACACTGCAATAATAACAGAAGCACTGAACGTTGTGTACACTGCCGAAAATACACCTGTGGCAAATGTAGGAAAGACACACCTTGGGAATGTGGAAACTGCTAGTTAATGACAACTGTATGCTACATTTGTGTGCTTTGTATAGTCTTTGTATAGTTACAAGTCCTTTCTTTGGGAGAAACGAAATTGTTTTCTTCCTGAAGTTATACGAGGTCTATTAGAAAAGTATCTGACCTTATTATTTTTTTTCAAAAACCATATGGATTTGAATCACGTGTGATTGCGTCAGACAAGCTTGAAACCTTGTGCGCATGCGTGAGTTTTTCCACGCCTGTCGGTTGCGTCATTCGCCTGTGAGCAGGTTTTGAGTGAGAAGTGGTCCACCCCCTCGGCGGATTTTCATTGTCAGGAAATGGCGGAATGATTTGGGCTTTTTTTCCATCAGAATTTTTTCAGAAACTGTTAGAGACTGGCAGCTGGAAACCATTCGAAAAATTTATGTGGTTTTCGGTGAAAATTTTACGGGCTTCACAGAGAATAAGGACTGTTACTACAGCTTTAAGGACGGCTTTAAGGACGCTCGCGCGCCGCGCTCCGTGCCGCCATCGAGAGCCACAAACCACTGGATCATTTCTAAACGGATGGCTCTGTGGATCCGAGACCGTCGTGTGCACTTTCTCTGGTTATCACAAGAGCTGGGCATCAACCATTTTCCGGCAGATTTCACTTTTAACAAGAGATTTTGTCATGGAAAGCCGAGCGAAGGCTTCGCGCGTCACAACCGATTTGCTGATGGAGCGAGACAAAGGAGCACCTCCGTTTTGGTCTCACAGGACAGCTTTGAGATGGTGTTCAGACAGCTGTCGGTGGTTTTTCTATCAAGTGATTATCCGAGAAATTGTGGATGTGCCTGGACATGCCAGAACATGTCCCGTGAGGCTTCATCACGGCGTTGCTTTGCGCCATGCGGCACCGCCGCAACGCGCAGAATTCCTCCGCACGTCTGTCTCAATGTGCCGAAAAAGTGCTGATGTCCACGTCTTTTCACAATTCCTGTGCTAGTCAGACGACGTCCCCGATAAAACACAGCGTCCAGTTTGGAAATGAATGGCACATTCCACTGTTACAGGAGTTTTTGTCATGGAAAGAGGAGCGGAGGCTTCGCGCGTCACGGCGGTGGAGCATGGCGCACAGCAACGCTGTGATGAAGCCTCACGGGACATGTTCTGGCATGTCCAGGCACATCACTCGATGGAAAAACCACCGATAGCTGTCTGAACGCCATCTCAAAGCCGTCCTGTGAGACCAAAACGGAGGTGCTCCTTTGTCTCGCTCCATCAGCAAATCTGTCATGACGCGCGAAGCCTCCACTTGGCTTTCCATGACAAAATCTCTTGTTAAAAGTGAAATCTGCCGGAAAATGGCTGATGTCCAGCTCTTGTGATAACCAGAGAAAGTGCACACGATGGTCTTGGATCCACAGAGCCATCCATTTAGAAATGATCCGGTGGTTTGTGGCTCTCGATGGCGGCACGGAGCGCGGCGCGCCGAGCGTCCTTAAAGCCGTCCTTAAAGCTGTAGTAACAGTCCTTATTCTCTGTGAACCCAGTAAAATTTTCAGCAAAAGCCACATAAATTTTTCAAATGGTTTCCAGTTGCCAGTCTCTAACAGTTTCTGAAAAAATTCTGATGGAAAAAAAGCCCAAATCATTCCGCCATTTCCTGACAATGAAAATCCGCAGAGGGGGCTGGACCACTCCTCACTCAAAGCCTGCTCACAGGCGAATGACACAACCAACAGGCGTGGAAAAAGTCACGCATGCGCACGAGGGTTCAAGCTTGTCTGACGCAATCACACGTGATTTAAATCCATATGGTTTTTGAAAAAAATAATAAGGTCGGATACTTTTCTAATAGACCTCGTACTTTGTGTTTGTTGTTATTCCAAGATGAAATGTTTTTTTGTTGGGGGGGGTGATAATCCCAGTTCTATGACATTGTGAGCTTAGTACAGTACATTGTCATTGTAACTGGTGTTTAGCCTACAACCAAATTACCATTCATGGAGGATTTTCATCAGAAATACTTCTGCCCTTCTTAAAATGACAGGCAATTATTACAATGTGTTTTTTTATGACAAATAGAAAATGTATCTTGGATCAAATTATCAAAATAGGGTAAAACTGTTTGTTGGCTAAATAAAATATAAAATGAAAAATGGTCATTCTTGCCTTGCATCATTGAGAAGTTGGATGTCTAGAAACTTCCTACTTTTAAACCCTGATAAGACTGAAATGATGGTTCTTGGTCCAGTGAGACATCGGCATCAATTTGACCAGTTAACGCTCAGCCTCGGCTCGTGTGTCACACATCACACTGACAAAGTGAGGAACCCTGGGGTAATTTTTGATCCTACCTTGTCCTTTGACCCCTACATTAGAAATATTACGAGGACTGCTTTCTTCCACCAGCAAAATATAACAAAGATTCATCCCATCCTGTCTATGGCTGATGATGAGACCCTGATCCATGTGTTTATCTCTTCTAGATTGGTCTACTGCAATGTTCTATTTTCTGGTTTACCGCAGTCTAATATTAGGACCCTCCAATTGGTTAAAAATGCTGTAGCCAGACCTTTGACATGAAGCAGAAAGTTCGACCACATTACACTCATTTTGGAGTCTCTTCACTGGCTTCCTGTCCCAGAGAGATCAGTTTTTAAGGTTCTGCTACTAGTCTATAAAACTGTTCACGGACTGGCACCTCCCTACCTAGCTGACCTAATTAAACCTTATGTACCGGCCTGGGCTTTGCGTTCTCAGGGTGCAGGACTACTTTGTGTCCCTAGGGTGAATAAGAAGTCTGCAGGTCACAGAGCTTTCTCTTATCGTGCCCCTGTTCTGTGGAATGATCTCCCTGCATCAATAAAACAGTCAGATTCTGTGGAGACTTTCAAGTCCAGACTTAAGATGCACTTATTTTGCCTTTCGTACGGCTAGCATACTGGTATTTTATAGTTCTATGTTTTTTACTCTTTTAATTCATTTTATTAGTAAACGGAGCGTGCCGCTGCCTCAACTTTACCTAAAGTCTGGGTCTTTTAGTGAAGCTTATGGCTAGTGGCGGCGATTAACTTGGTATTTCCTGTTTTTCTTGTTGTTTAATGCTAACAAATTACACTATTTATTGTCTTTCTGATGCCTGATTCTTTTTTTCTCTCTGTTTAAGGTGCAGCTCCATCCAGAGTTGGGTGTGGTATTTGTGCTGGAGACCCTCCTGTCCTGTGCACCAACAGCTTTTCCTGTATAATCGTTTTGTGAATTGTTCTGTAATTTATGTCTGTATCATGGCCCAAGCAGAGGGTCACCCCTTTGAGTCTGGTCTGCTTGAGGTTTCTTCCTCAGAGGGAGTTTTTCCTTACCACTGTTGCTCTGGGGTTTAGTAAGGTTACACCTTACTTGTGTGAAGTGCCTTGAGGCAACTCTGTTGTGATTTGGCGCTATATAAATGAAAATAAATTGAAAAAAACAAACAAACAAAGAAAATCAGCATTTATTTATCTATCTGTCTGTCTGACTGTTAGCAGGATTAGGTCAAAACTATTGCACAGATAATTTTCACCACAGACAGACATTAGGCCACCGAAGAACCCATTAAATTTTGGAGGTGATCTGATTCCGAATCTGGATTCTGGCTCAAGATTCACTTTATGCAGGCTTTGAAGGATTATGTCAAAATTGCTTCACAGATTCTCACTAAATTTGCACCACAGATAGCTATTACATCATGGAAGACTCCACTGAATTGTGGAGGTGGTCTGGATCCAGATTGGCAGACGTCAGAAATCTCTGATTGCTCTTGTTCCTCTTATGTTCTCTGGCCTTCACTCAGTCATCATACCTGTTGTCAATCAGTTGTCACATCTGTCTGCTTCCTCCTTTGCAGGTCGATTACGTTTGTCTCCCACCACGCTTCCTGACAGTCTGCACCTAATTTATCCAGTTTGTAAGTGTGCACCTGCTGTGTTTTCTGTCAGTTGTTTTTGGTTAGTCCCTTGTTTGGTCTCTCTCTTCTTTTTTGTTTTGTTGTTATTATCACGTTGGATCATCCTGTTCACCATGGCTAGATCACCTATTGCACTGAAAAATTAAACATCTTGGATTTTTAACCCTTTGTGTCCGGGCTGTCCTGCATCCTGGGGTCCTATCTTGACTCAGTATAGCGCTAACCATAACAGACCCTGTTCTGTATTCCTAAAGCCGTACATACCAGGGTTCTCAGCAGGATTTTTTCTCAGCATAATGGGATGAAAAAATCATGTTAAGAAGCCGGGGGTTCGGGGACTGCTTAGGCTTTGACCCCACTGAAGCTTTTGCTTTATGGGTTTATAAAGGGCCTTCTTTGGTGTTTTTTTTTATTCAAAATGTAGAGTAATCACAAATTAATCTTGAAGTTAAAAAAAAACATTTGTAAGGATTTTCTACAGTAATCTGTGGTGTATGAATTAGCTCCTGTGCAGTGACACACATTGTTGTTTATAAATTAATAAAATATCAAATGACAAGGATCTATTTTAGCCATTATATAAAACAAATAATGAATGTTTTAACATTCTTTCAATGGAGCGACTATTTAATTCGGTGAAAGCTGGAACATACCATTCAATGAGGCATACCATTGAACTCATAAAAATCTACCTTTATAGTGCGTGCACAGTCTGCAGGGTTCTCACCAGTGTTATAACAGCGTAATGGACCGTTACGCTGTTATAACACTGGTGAGAACCCTGCAGACTGTGCACGCACTATAAAGGTAGATTAAGTTATTTCTTACTCTGTGGTCGTGGCTGCGAGTGGAGCTCTGGAAAAGCCACCAAAATCCTCTCCCTCTCCTTTAAAACCTGGAGAGTTTCCTTCAGCTCAGCCATGCTTTTCTTCAGCTCCCCTACATGAGTTTCCACCATCTGCTTCTCCTTTTGCAGCTCACAACACAAAGCCTGGTGGAACAAGGACTTCACAGTGAACTTCTGAGTTCTGCAGCAGTCACGCTGAAGTGCTGGCTGAAGACCTGCCATACATACGTGCTGCTGAGTGAGCTCTTCTTGGAGCCGTTCCTTATCCTCTGACAGCTGTTGCAACAGATTTTTGAGGTTCACTTCTTTCTCCTCCTTCTCTCCCAGCTGCCTGTGCAAATCTTCACACTCTTCATCAAGAGAATCCACTCGCTCTAACAAAGACTTCTGTTTTGCAAGTACTGACTGGACACACAAGAAAAAACAAACACATCTATTAACAGCATTTTTAAAGAATGCAATCCAGAGCAACAAATACCTCAGACAGTTCTTTCTGAGTGTCAGTCCCAAGCCCAGGTAAATGAGTAGGGTTGTGTCAGGAAGGGAATTTGATGAATATTTTGCCAAACCAAACATGCAGATCATGCAGACTGTCATCACTGGTGATGATACAGGTACGATATGGAACCTAAATTTCAGTCATTGCAATGAAAACATCAACATGGATGCCAAAATGTTAATAAAGAGTATTATCAGGAGGTCCTACATCACCTCCCTGAGGCTGTGCACTTGCAAATGATTGAATCTGTGGGCGGTGCAAAGTTGGCAGCTCCATTATGACAATGCACCTGCCCATGCTACTCAGCTGATTCAGGTTATCCTGGCCAAACACAACCTTCCTGTGATTTGTAAGCCTCCCTACTCTCATGACATGACTCCCCTGATTTTTGGCTGTTCCCCAAGTTAAAAAAGACACTAAAAGGGACTCTGTTTGATTCACAAGAAGACATCATGCAGAACGCAATAACCCAGCTGGACACCGTTCCAAAAGAGGATGTCCAGAAATGCTTCCAAGAATGGGGGAAGTGTAGGCAGTACCAAGACTTGGGTGTTGGCTGTGTTGTTGGTTTTTATGTTACATCAACGTAAGTCTAACATGGAACGTCTACAATATAAAATCCAGTTTTATGGGTGAACACATTCAAATCCAAAATCCCAATTCCCAATGAAAGGCAACTCCAAATTTGGGATTACCTTTCATTTCTATGCTGATGATACTCAGTTATACATGCTGATAACTGCTGGTAATCTCATTCACATGAAATCCTGAGAAGATTGCCTTGCATCAGTAAGAAGGTGATGTCTAGCAATTTCCTACTTTTAAACTCTGACATCTGCAACAATCTGACCAAAAGTGTTCACAGACAAGCACCTCCCTACCTAGCTGACCTAATTAAACCCTACGTACCAGCTCGGGCTCTGCGTTCTCAGGGTGCAGGATTACTTTGTGTCCCTAGGGTGAATAAGAAGTCTGCGGGTCACAGAGCTTTCTCTTATTGTGCCCCTGTTCTGTGGAATGATCTCCCTGCATCAATAAAACAGTCAGATTCTGTAAAAAACTTTAAAGTCCAGACTAAAGACGCACTTATTTTCCCTTTCATATGGCTAGTATATTGGCATAGTATGTTTCTATGCTTTTTACTCTTTTAAATTCATTTTTATTAGTAAACAGAGCGTGCCGCGGCCTCAACTTTAGCTAAATTCTGGGTCTTTTAGTGAAGCTTAGGGCTAGTGGCCGGTGATCACCTTAGTATTTCTTGTTTTTCTTGTTACTTAATGCTGACAAATTATACTGTATTTGTTGTCTTCTGCCCCCTGATTCTGTTTTTTCTCTCTGTTTGAGGTGCGGCTCCATCCAGAGATGGGAGTGGTGTCTACTTCTGCAGGCTTCCCATCCTGTGCACCAGCATGGACTCCCAAAGGTTGCTGTATATGTGTTTTGTCTACTGTGTCTGTAGTATGGCCTAAGCAGAGGGTCACCCCTTTGAGTCTGGTCTGCTTGAGGTTTCTTCCTCAAACCATCAAAGGGAGTTTTTTCTTACTACTGTCGCCTGTGTTCTTGCTCTAGTGGTTGGTAAGGTTAGACGTTACTTGTGTCAAGCGCCTTGAGGCAACTTTGTTGTGATGTAGCGCTACATAAAAGAAATAAATTAAACTAGGACTGCAAGGAGTCATATACGGGCCCTCGTGCCACGCGACCGCCTACCCAGGCCAGCGCATCCCCTTGTGACTAGATGTTGTTAGCTGCATACAGGGGCTGGCCCTCATCACACAGTTCAAGTTCCAAGCAAATCAGACAATGCATGTAGGAGTTATGAAAAGTTGATTGGGTCATCCACTAGGGGGCGCTCAGTGCACAAAGAGAAAAGCCAGGTGTGTTCAGGGGCCAACCCTGATCACACGTGAAGTTTCAAGTCAACAAGACAAAGCATGAAGGATTAGTCCGAACGACTTTGCAAATTTGGGGAGTTTTGAGCATGGGAAAGGACCAAAATTTGGATTTTAAAAGTGAGAATAATAATAACTAGGACTGCAAGCAGTCATATACGGGCCCTCGTTCTGCACGGCCACCTACCCAGGCCAGCGCATCCCCTTGTGACCAGATGTGGGCATATGAGTATAGGGGCAACCACTCATCCCACAGTTCAAATTTCAAGCAAATCACATAATCCATGAAGGAGGCCCTCTAGCATCCACTAGGGGGCGCTCAGAGTACAAACACAGGGGGCAGTTGTGTTCAGGGGCCAACTGTCTTCACACATGTGACGTTTCAAGTCAGTCAGGCAAAGAATGAAGGAGTTATAAGGACTTGATGTTCCATGGGCTCCATGACCAGTAAAAGATCAAGGACCGTGACATCGCCCGCTATGGCGGAGCTGGGGTCCCACCCTGGAGCCAGGCCTGGGGTTGGGGCTCGCGCGCGAGCGCCTGGTGGTCGGGCCTTAGCCCATGGGGCCCGGCCGGGCTCAGCCCAAAAGAGTGATGTGGGCCCGCCCTCCTGTGGGTTCACCACCTGCAGAGGGGGCCATGGGGGTCGGGTGCAGAGAGGATTGGGTGGCGGTCGAGGGCGGGTGGCCCGGCGGCCCAGTCCATGCTCACAGCACCTGGCTGTTGGGACGTGGAATGTCACCTCGCTAGAGGGGAAGGAGCCTGAGCTTGTGCGGGAGGTTGAGAGATACCGACTAGAGATAGTCAGGCTCACCTCCATGCACAGCTTGGGCTCTGGTACCCAACTCCTGGAGAGGGGCTAGACGCTTCATTTTTCTGGCGTCGCCCACAGGGAGAGGCGGAGAGCTGGGGTCGCATTGCTTATTGCTCCCCAGCTCAGTCGCCAAGTGTTGGAGTTCACGCCGGTGAACGAGAGGGTCACGTCCCTACGCCTTCGGGTCGGGGACAGGTCTCTCACCGTTGTCTCGGCCTACAGGCCGAGCAGCAGTGCAGAGTACCCGACCTTCCTGGAGTCCCTGGGAGGGGTACTAGATAGCGCTCCGACTGGGGACTCCATTGTTCTCCTGGGGGATTTCAACGCCCATGTGGGCAGCGACAGTGAGACCTGGAGGGGGGTGATCGGGAAGCATGGCCTCCCCGATCTGAACCTGAGTGGTGTTCAGTTGTTGGACTTCAGTGCTAGTCACAGTTTGTCCATCACGAACACCATGTTCGAGCACAAGGGTGTCCATAAGTGCACGTGACACCAGGACACCCTGAGCTGGAGGTCGATGATCGACTTTGTAGTCGTATCATCTGACCTTCGGCCACGTGTTTCGGACACTCAAGTGAAGAGAGGGGCAGAGCTGTCGACTGATCACCACCTGGTGGTGAGTTGGATCCGCTGGGAGGGGAGGAAGCTGGTCAGACCTGGCAGGTCCAAACGTATCGTGAGGGTCTGCTGGGAACGACTGGCGGAACCCTCTGTCAGCGAGGTCTTCAACTCAGACCTCCGGGAGAGCTTCTCCCAGATCCCGGGGGAGTTTGGAGACATGGAGTCCGAGAGGACCATGTTCTCCACCTCCATTGTCGATGCGGCCGCTCGTAGCTGTGGTCGCAAGGTCTCTGGTGCCTGTCGCGGCTGCAATCCCCGAACCCGGTGGTGGACACCGGAAGTAAGGGATGCTGTCAAGCTGAAGGAGGAGTCCTACTTATCTTTGTTGGACCCCAGAGGCAGCTGACAGGTACCAGCAGGCCAAGCGTGCCGCAGCCCGTGCGGTCGCAGAGGCAAAAACTCGGGTCTGGGAGGAGTTCGGGGAGGCTATGGAGGAGGACTATCGGTCGGCCTCGAAGAGATTCTGGCAAACCGTCCGACGCCTCAGGAGGCGGAAGCAGCTCTCCACCAGCACTGTTTACGGTGCGGGTGGGGAGCTGTTGACCCTGACTGGGGATGTTGTCGGGCGGTGGAAGGAGTACTTCGAGGATCTCCTCAATCCCATCGTCATGTCTTCCGAAGAGGAAGCAGAGACTGGGGACTCGGAGGTGGACTCATCTATTACCCAGGCCGAAGTCACCGAGGTGGTTAGAAAGCTCCTCGGTGGCAAGGCTCCTGGGGTGGATGAAATCCGTCCTGAGTACCTTAAGTCTCTGGATGTTGTGGGGCTGTCTTGGCTGACATGCCTCTGCAACATCGCGTGGCGATCGGGGACAGTGCCTCTGGATTGGCAGACCGGGGTGGTGGTCCCTCTGTTTAAGAAGGCGGACCGGAGGGTGTGTTCCAACTATAGGGGGATTACACTCCTCAGCCTCCCCGGTAAGGTCTATTCCAGAGTACTGGAGAGGAGAATTCGACCGATGGTCGAACCTTGGATTCAGGAGGAGCAGTGTGGTTTTCGTCCTAGTCGCGGCACACTGGACCAGCTCTACACGCTCCATCGGGTGCTCGAGGGTTCATGGGAATTTGCCCAACCAGTCCACATGTGTTTTGTGGATCTGGAGAAGGCGTTCGACCGTGTCCCTCGGGGCACCCTGTGGGGAGTGCTCCGGGAGTACGGGGTCCGGGGTCCTTTGCTAAGGGCTATCTGGTCCCTGTACGACCTCAGCAGGAGCTTGGTTCGCATTGCCGGTAGTAAGTCAAACCTGTTTCCAGTGCACGTTGGCCTCCGCCAGGGCTGCCCTTTGTCACCGGTTCTGTTCATTATTTTTATGGACAGAATTTCTAGGCACAGCCAGGGTATAGAGGGGGTCTGGTTTGGGAACCACAGAATCTCGTCTCTGCTGTTTGCGGATGATGTCGTTCTGTTGGCTTCGTCAATCAGGACCTTCAGCGTGCACTGGGGCGGTTTGCAGCCGAGTGTGTAGCGTCCGGGATGAAAATCAGCACCTCCAAATCCGAGGCCATGGTTCTCGACCGGAAAAAGGTGCTTTGCCCTCTTCAGGTCGGTGGAGTGTCCTTGCCTCAAGTGGAGGAGTTTAAGTATCTCGGGGTCTTGTTCACGAGTGAGGGACGGATGGAGCGTGAGATCAATAGATGGATCGGTGCAGCACCTGCAGTGATGCGGTCGCTGTATCGGACCGTCGTGGTGAAGAGAGAGCTGAGTAGGGGGGCAAAGCTCTCGATTTACCGATCGATCTACGTTTCTATCCTCACCTATGGTCATGAGATTTGGCTCATGACCGAAAGAACGAGATCGCGAGTACAAGCGGCCGAGATGAGTTTCCTCCGCAGGGTGGCTGGGCACTCCCTTAGAGATAGGGTGAGTAGCTTGGTCACTCGGGAGGAGCTCGGAGTCGAGCCGCTGCTCCTCCACATCGAAAGGAGTCAGTTGAGGTGGCTCGGGCATCTTTTCCAGATGCCCCCTGGACGCCTCGCTGGAGAGGTGTTCTGGGCACGTCCCACTGGGAGGAGGCCCCAGGGAAGACCCAGGACACGCTGGAGGGACTACATCTCTCGGCTGGCTTGGGAATGCCTTGGGGTTCCCCCAGAGGAGCTGAGGGAGGTGTGTGTGAATCGGGAGATCTGTGCGGCTTTGCTTGAGCTGCTGCCCCCGCAACCCGACTCCGGATAAAGCAGAAGAAAATGGATGGATGGATGGATGGATGGATGTTCCATGGCGAAGGGTCAAAATGGCGGTGCCATAGTGGCCACAGCCTTCAACATAGAAAAAGCTTTCGATAACTTTTGGTCAGTATCATCTCTGGATGCTGTGAAAGAAATTTGAAGTGCACTGGACAAAATCCCGAGGAGGAGTTTGTTCAAACACTACATGTGGAAATCACACCAAAATGACAAGAAAATTCAAAATGTCCGACTTCCTGTTTGGAGTAGACCAATGGGGTAAGAGACTTTTTTGTACATCTATGCAAGTCACACGTGTACCAATTTTCATCTCCCTACTCCAAAAAAAACCCCTATGGGGAGGGTTTTTTTGAATGTTTCAAGGGGGCGCTATTGAGGCATTTTGCCCCGTCCATGGGCGACGCCCCTATGAATTTTAAGAGGGTGTCGTGCTTGACCTGTGTATCAATTTTCATGATGATATGACAAAATTAAAGCCGTCAGAAGGAAGAACGAAATTTCATGGCAAAAGGTCGATATTCGGCACGCCACCACACGGGTGCCATTAGTCATAACTTCACAGCGTTCATCGCCTACGTTCATCAACTTGTTCTGCATGTTTTAGAAGTGGAATGAAGTTGATTGGGTTAACTATGTGACATCAGGACCTATTAAAGTAAAAATAGGACATTTCCTGTTACCACTCGGGGGCGCTATGGCGGAGGTGGGAAGTTAATATATGCAGATGTTCAGGGAAGAGCCTTCATCATGTCCAGCATGTTTGAAGGATCTACAATGAAGCATGTGCGTGACAGCCGTCTGAAGTGACACGGCGTGCTCCGAAAAGCTTGTCAAAGTTTGACGCACCCTAGCAGCCACACCGTAATTACATTCTTTTGATAACTTTTGATCACCACTGGGTCATGATGATGTTGACCAAATTTGAAGACGACTGGATGAATTCCCTAGGAGTTCATTCAAATGTAAGTACTGGAAATGACCAAAAATGGCAAAAATTATCTCAAAATCGAAACTTAAAATCAAAATGGCCGACTTCCTGTCGACATTTCAACATGACGTTAAGAGACTTTTCTGTGGGTCCTAGCATGGTAAATATGTGTACTGAATTCTGTGAGGCTAAGATGAAAAAACCCCTATGCAGAGGGTTTTTTGAAAATTTCTAGGGGGTGCTATTTCGCAATTTCGCTATGACCATGTGCGTGACCCCCAAAATATCAAAATTCGGATCCAACCGGACGATGTTGCAAAGTTTGGTGAGTTTTTGAGCATGGGAAAAGGCCAAAATTTGGATTTCATTTTGCGCTGAATAATAATAATAACTCGGACTGCAAGCAGTCATATACGGGCCCTCGTTCCGCGCAACTGCCTACCGAGGCCAGCGCGTCCCCTTGTGACCAAATGTGGTCATGTGCGTACAGGGGCAACCACTCATCACACAGTTCAAATTTCAAGCAAATCTCACAATGCATGAAGGAGTTATGACATGTTGATAGTTCATCCACTAGGGGGCACTCAGAGCACAAATAGAAGGGCAAGGTGTGGTAAAGGGATGACCCTCATTGCACATGTGAAGTTTCAAGTCAGTCAGGTAAAGCATGAAGGAGTTATGACCAGTTGATTGTTTATCCACTAGGGGGCACTCAGAGCACAAACAGAGGGGCCAGGTGTGTTCAGGGGCCAACTGTCATCATATTGTGAAGTTTCATGTCAATCAGGCAAAGCATGAAGGAGTTATCATGACTTGATGTTCCATGGCGAAGGGTCAAAATGGCGGCGCCATAATGACACGAAAATTCAAAATGGCTGACTTCCTGTTTGGAGTAGACCAATGGTGCAAGAGACTTTTTTGTACCTCTATGTAAGTCACACGTTTACCAATTTTCATCTCCCTACTCCAAAAAAACCCAGAAGGGGAAAGAATTGAAACTTTCAAGGGGGCACTACTGAGGCATTTTGCCCCGCCCATGGGCGATGCCCCTATGAGTTGTGAGAGGCTGTCGTGCTTGATCTTTCTAGGGGGCGCAATTTTGCAATTTCGCTGCGACCATGTGCGTGACCCCCAAAATATCGAATTTCGGATCAGTCTGGATGACTTTGCAAAGTTTGGGGAGTTTTGAGCATGGGAAAGGGCCAAAAATTGGATTTTAAAAGTGAGAATAATAATAATAATAATAATAACTAGGACTGCAAGCAGTCAAATACGGGCCCTCGTTCTGCGCGACCGCCTCCCCAGGCCAAGCGCGTCCCCTTGTGACCAGATGTGGGCATGTGCGTAGGGGCAACCACTCATCACACAGTTCAAATTTCAAGCAAATCACATAATCCATGAAGGAGTTATGACATGTTGATGGTTCATCCACTAGAGGGCGCTCAGAGCACAAACAGAGGGGGCAGTTGTGTTCAGGGGCCAACTGTCTTCACACGTGATGTTTCAAGTCAATCAGGCTAAGAATGAAGGAGTTATAAGGACTTGATGTTCCATGGCGAAGGGTCAAAATGGCGGTGCCATAGTGGCCACACCCTTCAACATAGAAAAAAGCTTTCGATAACTTTTGGTCAGTATCATCTCTGGATGCTGTGAAAGAAATTTGAAGTGCATTGGACAAAATCCAGAGGAGGAGTTCGTTCAA
Source organism: Thalassophryne amazonica (assembly GCF_902500255.1). Classification (NCBI taxonomy): domain Eukaryota; kingdom Metazoa; phylum Chordata; class Actinopteri; order Batrachoidiformes; family Batrachoididae; genus Thalassophryne; species Thalassophryne amazonica. The sequence continues at coordinate 4,906,336 of NC_047107.1, read as the reverse complement.
ATACGTGTGGAAATCACGTCAAAATGACAAGGAAATTCAAAATGGCCAACTTCCTGTTTGGAGTAGACCCATGTTGCAAGAGACTTTTTTGTACGTCTATGCAAGTCACACGTGTACCAATTTTCATCTCCCTACTCCAAAAAAAAAACCCCTATGGGGAGGGGTTTTTGAAAGTTTCAAGGGGGCACTATTGAGGCATTTTGCCCCGCCCATGGGTGATGCCCCTATGAATTGTAAGAGGTTGTCGTGCTCGACCTGTGTATCAATTTTCATGATGATATGACAAAATTAAAGCCGTCAAAAGGAAGAACGTAATTTCATGGCAAAGGGGTGATATTCGACACGCCGCCACACACGCCGTTAATCGTAACTTCACAGCGTTCATCGCCTACGTTCATCAACTTGTTCTGCATGTTTTAGAAGTGGAATGAAGTTGAGAGGGTTAACTATGTGACATCAGGACCTGTTAAAGTAAAAATAGGACATTTCCTGTTACCACCCGGGTGTCTCCAGTTTGTACGTGGATTGCGAGCCCTTGCTTGCCTCTACTGGTGGTTGGCTCTCACTGCGGTATTGTATCACTTCCTGTTCCGGAGCACAGCGGTGTTTTGCTGTATCTGTTAGCTGTTTAATCTGCGCAGTTAGATTGATCTAGTTAACTAGATAACGATTTGTTTCACAGTGTAATCTTCACGTGCCTTAACTAAAGCACTCCCTCTGCTGAATCACCTCTAAATTATTTACACATTATTCACTTTGTGTGTTTTTAGGAATCCACTAGCTTAGCGCAGCTACTAGCTCTTAGCCGGTTTAGCATGGCGGCTTCTCCTGTCTCTCCTGCACTTTTCTGCTCTGGATGTGAAATGTTTAGTTATTCCTCGGCCTCCTTTAGCAGTCATGGTATTTGTAATAAGTGTAGCTTATTCGTAGCTTTGGAGGCCAGGGTGGGCGAACTGGAGACTCGGCTCCGCACCGTGGAAAATTCTACAGCTAGTCAGGCCCCTGTAGTCGGTGCGGACCAAGGTAGCTTAGCCGCCGTTAGTTTCCCTCTGGCAGATCCCGAGCAGCCGGGAAAGCAGGCCGACTGGGTGACTGTGAGGAGGAAGCGTAGTTCTAAACAGAAGCCCCGTGTACACCACCAACCCGTTCACATTTCTAACCGTTTTTCCCCACTCGACGACACACCCGCCGAGGATCAAACTCTGGTTATTGGCGACTCTGTTTTGAGAAATGTGAAGTTAGCGACACCAGCAACCATAGTCAACTGTCTTCCGGGGGCCAGAGCAGGCGACATTGAAGGAAATTTGAAACTGCTGGCTAAGACTAAGCGTAAATTTGGTAAGATTGTAATTCACGTCGGCAGTAATGACACCCGGTTACGCCAATCGGAGGTCACTAAAATTAACATGGAATTGGTGTGTAACTTTGCAAAAACAATGTCAGACTCTGTAGTTTTCTCTGGGCCCCTCCCCAATCGGACCGGGAGTGACATGTTTAGCCGCATGTTCTCCTTGAATTGCTGGCTTTCTGAGTGGTGTCCAAAAAATGAGGTGGGCTTCATAGATAATTGGCAAAGCTTCTGGGGAAAACCTGGTCTTGTTAGGAGAGACGGCATCCATCCCACTTTGGATGGAGCAGCTCTCATTTCTAGAAATCTGGCCAATTTTCTTAAATCCTCCAAACCGTGACTATCCAGGGTTGGGACCAGGAAGCAGAGTTGTAGTCTTACACACCTCTCTGCAGCTTCTCTCCCCCTGCCATCCCCTCATTACCCCATCCCCGTAGAGACGGTGCCTGCTCCCAGACCACCAATAACCAGCAAAAATCTATTTAAGCATAAAAATTCAAAAAGAAAATATAATATAGCACCTTCAACTGCACCACAGACTAAAACAGTTAAATGTGGTCTATTAAACATTAGGTCTCTCTCTTCTAAGTCCCTGTTAGTAAATGATATAATAATTGATCAACATATTGATTTATTCTGCCTTACAGAAACCTGGTTACAGCAGGATGAATATGTTAGTTTAAATGAGTCAACACCCCCGAGTCACACTAACTGCCAGAATGCTCGTAGCACGGGCCGAGGCGGAGGATTAGCAGCAATCTTCCATTCCAGCTTATTAATTAATCAAAAACCCAGACAGAGCTTTAATTCATTTGAAAGCTTGACTCTTAGTCTTGTCCATCCAAATTGGAAGTCCCAAAAACCAGTTCTATTTGTTATTATCTATTGTCCACCTGGTTGTTACTGTGAGTTTCTCTGTGAATTTTCAGACCTTTTGTCTGACTTAGTGCTTAGCTCAGATAAGATAATTATAGTGGGCGATTTTAACATCCACACAGATGCTGAGAATGACAGCCTCAACACTGCATTTAATCTATTATTAGACTCAATTGGCTTTGCTCAAAATGTAAATGAGTCCACCCACCACTTTAATCATATCTTAGATCTTGTTCTGACTTATGGTATGGAAATTGAAGACTTAACGGTATTCCCTGAAAACTCCCTTCTGTCTGATCATTTCTTAATAACATTTACATTTACTCTGATGGACTACCCAGCAGTGGGGAATAAGTTTCATTACACTAGAAGTCTTTCAGAAAGCACTGTAACTAGGTTTAAGGATATGATTCCTTCTTTATGTTCTCTAATTCCATATACCAACACAGTGCAGAGTAGCTACCTAAACTCTGTGAGATAGAGTATCTCGTCAAACTCGCAGCTTAAAGCAGATAACCCATAAGTTGGAGAGGAAATGGCGTCTCACTAAATTAGAAGATCTTCACTTAGCCTGTTGCTCTATAAAAAAGCCCTCCGTAAAGCTAGGACATCTTACTACTCATCACTAATTGAAGAAAATAAGAACAACCCCAGGTTTCTTTTCAGCACTGTAGCCAGGCTGACAAAGAGTCAGAGCTCTATTGAGCTGAGTATTCCTTTAACTTTAACTAGTAATGACTTCATGACTTTCTTTGCTAATAAAATTTTAACTATTAGAGAAAAAATTACTCATAACCATCCCAAAGACGTATCGTTATCTTTGGCTGCTTTCAGTGATGCTGGTATTTGGTTAGACTCTTTCTCTCCGATTGTTCTGTCTGAGTTATTTTCATTAGTTACTTCATCCAAACCATCAACATGTCTATTAGACCCCATTCCTACCAGGCTGTTCAAGGAAGCCCTACCATTATTTAATGCTTCGATCTTAAATATGATCAATCTATCTTTATTAGTTGGCTATGTACCACAGGCTTTTAAGGTGGCAGTAATTAAACCATTACTTAAAAAGCCATCACTTGACCCAGCTATCTTAGCTAATTATAGGCCAATCTCCAACCTTCCTTTTCTCTCAAAAATTCTTGAAAGGGTAGTTGTAAAACAGCTAACTGATCATCTGCAGAGGAATGGTCTATTTGAAGAGTTTCAGTCAGGTTTTAGAATTCATCATAGTACAGAAACAGCATTAGTGAAGGTTACACATGATCTTCTTATGGCCTCAGACAGTGAACTCATCTCTGTGCTTGTTCTGTTAGACCTTAGTGCCGCGTTTGATACTGTTGACCATAAAATTTTATTACAGAGATTAGAGCATGCCATAGGTATTAAAGGCACTGCGCTGCGGTGGTTTGAATCATATTTATCTAATAGATTACAATTTATTCACTTTATACATGCTTCCCTTAGGCAGTATTATTAGACGGCATTGCTTAAATTTTCATTGTTACGCAGATGATACCCAGCTTTATCTATCCATGAAGCCAGAGGACACACACCAATTAGTTAAACTGCAGGATTGTCTTACAGACATAAAGACATGGATGACCTCTAATTTCCTGCTTTTAAACTCAGATAAAACTGAAGTTATTGTACTTGGCCCGACAAATCTTAGAAACATGGTGTCTAACCAGATCCTTACTCTGGATGGCATTACCCTGACCTCTAGTAATACTGTGAGAAATCTTGGAGTCATTTTTGATCAGGATATGTCATTCAATGCGCATATTAAACAAATATGTAGGACTGCTTTTTTGCATTTATGCAATATCTCTAAAATTAGAAAGGTCTTGTCTCAGAGTGATGCTGAAAAACTAATTCATGCATTTATTTCCTCTAGGCTGGACTATTGTAATTCATTATTATCAGGTTGTCCTAAAAGTTCCCTGAAAAGCCTTCAGTTAATTCAAAATGCTGCAGCTAGAGTACTACCGGGGACTAGAAGGAGAGAGCATATCTCACCCATATTGGCCTCTCTTCATTGGCTTCCTGTTAATTCTAGAATAGAATTTAAAATTCTTCTTACTTATAAGGTTTTGAATAATCAGGTCCCATCTTATCTTAGGGACCTCATAGTACCATATCACCCCAATAGAGCGCTTCGCTCTCAGACTGCAGGCTTACTTGTAGTTCCTAGGGTTTGTAAGAGTAGAATGGGAGGCAGAACCTTCAGCTTTCAGGCTCCTCTCCTGTGGAACCAGCTCCCAATTCGGATCAGGGAGACAGACACCCTCTCTACTTTTAAGATTAGGCTTAAAACTTTCCTTTTTGCTAAAGCTTATAGTTAGGGCTGGATCAGGTGACCCTGAACCATCCCTTAGTTATGCTGCTATAGACTTAGACTGCTGGGGGGTTCCCATGATGCACTGAGTGTTTCTTTCTCTTTTTGCTCTGTATGCACCACTCTGCATTTAATCATTAGTGATTGATCTCTGCTCCCCTCCACAGCATGTCTCTTTCCTGGTTCTCTCCCTCAGCCCCAACCAGTCCCAGCAGAAGACTGCCCCTCCCTGAGCCTGGTTCTGCTGGAGGTTTCTTCCTGTTAAAAGGGAGTTTTTCTTTCCCACTGTCGCCAAGTGCTTGCTCACAGGGGGTCGTTTTGACCGTTGGGGTTTTTACGTAATTATTGTATGGCCTTGCCTTACAATATAAAGCGCCTTGGGGCAACTGTTTGTTGTGATTTGGCGCTATATAAATAAAATTGATTGATTGATTGATACGTGGTGTGCAGCAGATATTGATGATGTCTGTGTAGAGGGGTGGAAGCTGTCAGCTCAGGTGGAACAGAGGGGTGAGTTCAGTCAGCAGGAGCTTGGTCTGTATGGTAGGAAGTGGAAGGTGGATGTGGGTCACGGTGTGTTCAGAGAGTTTAGAGCCTTTGATGATGGGACTGAGTTGCGAGAGGAGCTGCAGCAGCGTCTGTTGAGGGATGGGATGTGTGTGTTGAACCTCCACAGAGCAGTCAGCTTGATCATCCAGCATTGGGAGTTCTTGGTCGTGGTTGACTGTGGGGAGTGTAATGCCTCAGGGTTGGCGTCAGACATTGGTTGGTCTGCTGTTGTGTTTAATACGTGCTGGAATGACCTGATGATTCACATCCTGAATCTGAAGGAGTCGTTAGAGGCAGAGTGGCTTGGTGTCAGTAGCGTCTCTGTGGAGGAGTGTGTTGGTGAGGGAGAAGGTCGCAGTGTTCCTGTGTTGATGGATCCACAGGCTTCTACTCAGTCCCAGGGTCACGCTTCCGTTAGAGGAAGTTTCCATCAAGGCGACCAGCGGTTTAAATATGGTGGTCTTCGGTGTATGGCCATTAGTTTAGTTGCTCTAGTGAAGCACACCATAGAAAGTGTGTTTTCATGGCAGTCTGACACACTGGATGAGGCTGTGGTCTCAGGTGATGGGATGTACACTTCCCTGAGGGAAGTCAACCAGATCAGTGCTGGGGCTGAGCACCTTTGTGTCCCGGATTTGCCTCAGCAGTGTGTCCTTGAAGGACAGACATTTGATTTGGAGTTTGGTGATTTTGTTAGTGGGGATGTTGATGTTGTTCAGGGAGATTTCATTAATGTAGGTGCGTGGACTACTCTCTCTGATGGATTGAGTAAAATGTGCACAACATACAAAACCTGCTTCTTTACACTTGCTGGCAATACTTGTGCCATCATAGGTGAAAGAGGTCGGTATGCGGTAGTGGACTCCCATTCTCACAGTGCAGATGGGATGGTTGATGGTGCAGGGCGGAGTGTTGTACTTTATTTCAGTTCGCTCCAGCATCTGCTGGAGCACTTTTCCAAGTTTGCAGGATGTGTGAAACAAACACCCAAGCTCTTTGAGATCAGTGGTGTTTGTGTGAAGCATCCAGGTACAGCTGAATGTAGAGAAGGACAGATTACTGCTCCAACTGAGGAGAGTCCTGTCACACCAGTGGTCTGTGCATCCACGAGGAGAGAAACAAAAACTCCCATCTAGAAAATGCACATCTAAGAAGAAGAAACACAGTGATGATGTTGTTGTGAATTCAGATATTTCGTTTGTTGGGGATGTAGCATGTAAAAATTTGCAATTTCATCCCCTGTCTAAAGATGTTGCTCTCGCTCTGTGTACACAGTTTAACATAGAGTCTGAGAGAGTGGAGTGTGCATCTTCTGCTGTCGGTCCCTTAGGGACTCCTTGTAGGACAGAGAACATCGTGGGTGATGGCAACTATTTTTTAGGGCTGTCAGTCAGGCTGTTAGTGGTAGAAAATTAGACTAGCTGTGGTGAAGCAGCTAGAGAGTGATCCTGTGGCATATCAGGGTATTCTGAGAAGTGAGTATTCCTCTATATCAGAATACATCACGGTGTCAAGGATGTGTTATGTTGGTACTTGGGCCACTGAGTTGGCGATTCAAGCAGCAGCTGATTGTTTCGGTGTTAGTGTGTTCACCTATTACAATGATCGCTGGCTTGAATACAGTTGTCAGGGTAGTAGGTTGTCACATGAAGGTGTGTATTTGCATCATGTTTATGGTAACCACTACGAGACAGTCATCTGTGTTCATCAGCCTCAAACACAGAACTGTTATGGTTACTGTAAGGTTAACACACCTGTGTCTGGAGGCTACAGCTTTAGAGACCATAGTACAGTTGACAGTCCTGTTTCTGCTCTGGGTAGCTTTAATTGGATTAGGTCAGAGTCATGTGCTTTTTGGAGAAAGAAGAAAAAATTAGCCAGGAAACAAAATTACTTGTATCAGGAATTTAAGAAGGCATATGAAAAAAGAAAATATGAGGTCTATTAGAAAAGAAACCAACAGTTTTATTAAAAAAAAAAACTATATGGATTTGAATCACGTGTGATTACATCAGCCAAGCTTGAACCCTCATGCCCATGCGTGAGTTTTTTCATGCCTGTCGGTGACGTCATTCGCCTGTGAGCACGCCTTGTGGAAGGAGTGGTCCAGCCCCCTCGTCAGATTTTCATTGTCTGAGAAGTTGCTGAGAGACTGGCGCTGTGCTTGATCAAAATTTTTTCAAAAACTGTGAGGCACATCCGAGTGGACACCATTCGAGAAATTCAGCTGGTTTTCGGTGAAAATTTTAACGGCTGATGAGAGATTTTGGATTGTTTCTATCGCTGTAAGGACCTCCCACGGAGCGGGACGTCACGCAGCGCTCCGAGGCGACGTCGTCATCCTGTTTCAAGCTGAAAACCTCCAAATTTAAGCCTCTGTTGACCCAGGACGTCGTGAGAGAACAGAGAACTTTCAGAAGAGGTCGGAATCAGCAGTTTATCCGGACATTCCACTGTTAAAAGAGATTTTTTTTAAGGAAAGACGTGCGGACGGATTGGCGCATTGGCTCGCAGCCGGCGCGCCCACCACAGGAAAAACACCTCCGTTGGAAGCCTTAAGGACAAGTTGGAACATGCCCTGCTGTTAAACAATTTCTCAGATACTCACTCAACTGAAAGCCACCAAACACCGCCTGGATTTTACAAATGGTTATCAACACGGAGGTGTTTTTCCTGTAATCACACGTGATTCAAATCCATATGGTTTTTAAAAAAAATAATAAGGTCGGATACTTTTCTCACAGACCTCGTATCAACAAAATTTCTCGTATAAGGGCATGAAGAAACATGCAAGTATTTGTAAATACAAAGAGAATATTGAACATATGAGAAGACTTAAGACCCTTAGTGCAAAGAAATATAAAGAGAATCCTGAACATAAGATAAGGGTTAAGACCCTTAGCGTAGAGAAATATAAAGAGAATCCTGAACATAAGAGAAGGGTTAAGACCCTTAGTGTAAAGAAATATAGAGAGAATCCTGAACATAAGATAAGGGTTAAGACCCTTAGCGTAAAGAAATATAGAGAGAATCTTGCACATAAGATAAGGGTTAAGACCCTTAGTGCAAAACAATATAAAGAGAGTCTTGCACATAAGATAAGGGTTAAGACCCTTAGTGCAAAACAATATAAAGAGAATCCTGAACATAAGATAAGGGTTAAGACCCTTAGTGTAAAGAAATATAGAGAGAATCCTGAACATAAGATAAGGCAGTGATTTTCAACCTTTTTTGAGCCGCGGCACCTTTTTTATATTTACAAAATCCTGCGGCACACCACTGTCATGTGTCACGTGTCATGCATCACTAACTCGACTGCCTCTACACGGTGCGTTAGCATGTTAGCAACACGTGCGGTACAGATATGACGTAACATAGTATACTATAGTCATGGAGCTGTATATAAGAACTAGAGAGCGCAGTCCCATTGCTGCACACTAAACGAAAAGGTCCCTTCATGGACAGCGACATGACGTCTCCTAACCGGACAAAATATTGACGAAGTACCCGGATGTTAATGCATTTTCAATGGAGATTCGCGACTGAACACACTCAGAAAAATGCTCGCAAAATACGTGTTAAAATGCCATTTTGTCCTGGATATCGAGCCAGTAAAATTAAATTACATTAAATTATGTCAGGAAAGTATTAAACTTACTCTGACACCCACACATTCACAAATATTAGTGTTGAAAGTTACACGGATCTGTGCTGTTAAGCTACGCTGCTTGACTGAGCTGCTGCTGCTGTGTTCAACGCAGCGCGGCTCCTAAAACCATTACAATACATTTATATATATTATATTTTTACACAATTATCCTTTATTGACCAAGTTTCATTCATGAAGTCAGTCAAAAAAAAAAAAACTCCCCAGTCTTGTCGAACAATTTTTAGTCACTAACGACAAGAATTTTAACTAGACATTGGTCTAGCAGTTGAAAATATCAACTAGACATAAGTGAAATTAATGATCCGTGTCATCGGGTGACACAGGTACGGCAGGAGACATACAGCTGTTTATCATCCAAATATCATGGTCAAAGTGACAACAATAACCAAAACCACTTACTTATGGAAGGAAATATTGTCTCCCTTGTTCCTCCGTTTCTGACTTTGCCAACATGCGCAGCTTTCCGGCATATTCCACCTGTTTCTTGACGAGACTAAGTGAACTTCTATGCACACAAATCACTAACTTGCCCGGAATTAAAATGACGATCACGCCTCCTTGTCGGCACACGGCTCAGCGCTACTGCGCGCTTTGCTGCCATCTACTGGAATACAAGAGCATTACACCATCTGCCACACTATTACAGCACATACACCCGATAATGGTGATATTTGATAATTGCCCACGGCACCCCTGACGATCGATCACGGCACCCTAGGGTGCTGCGGCACCCCGGTTGAGAATCACTGAGATAAGGGTTAAGACCCTTAGCGTAGAGAAATATAAAGAGAATCCTGAACATAAGAGAAGGGTTAAGACCCTTAGTGCAAAACAATATAAAGAGAATCCTGAACATAAGAGAAGGGTTAAGACCCTTAGTGCAAAACAATATAAAGAGAATCCCGAACATAAGATAAGGGTTAAGACCGTTAGTGTAAAGAAATACAGAGAGAATCCTGAACATAAGATAAGGGTTAAGACCCTTCATGCAAAACAATATAAAGAGAATCCCGAACATAAGATAAGGGTAAAGAGCCTTAGTGTAAAGAAATATAGAGAGAGTCTAGAACATAAGATAAGGGTTACGACCCTGGCTCTGCCGGTACCATTGCAGGTGCGAGCACTAGATGGCACCCTGCTTCCATTAATCACACATCAGACACAGCCAATGACCTTGGTTGTGTCTGGGAATCACAGGGAGGAGATCGTGTTCCATGTAACACCTTCTACCTCCCGAGTGATTTTGGGATTTCCATGGATGGTGAAGCACAATCCCCGGATAGATTGGCCGTCCGGGGTTGTGACGCAGTGGAGCGAAACCTGCCACCGAGAGTGTTTAGGATCCTCGGTTCCTCCCGGCACGACGGCTAATGAGGAGGTTAAAGTCCCCCCCAATCTATCGGCGGTGCCAAAGGAGTACCATGATCTTGCTGACGTTTTCAGCAAAGATCTGGCGCTCACTCTTCCACCGTACGATTGTGCCATCGATTTGGTCCCGGGCGCTGAGTACCCGTCCAGTAGGTTGTACAACCTCTCACGTCTGGAACGCGAATCAATGGAGACCTACATCCGGGACTCTTTAGCTGCCGGGCTGATCCGGAACTCCACCTCCCCGATGGGTGCTGGTTTCTTTTTTGTGGGTAAAAAGGACGGTGGACTCCGTCCATGCATTGATTACAGAGGGCTGAACGAGATCACGGTTCGCAACCGATACCCGTTACCTCTGTTGGATTCAGTGTTCACGCCCCTGCATGGAGCCCAAATTTTCACTAAATTGGATCTTAGAAACGCGTACCACCTGGTTCGGATCCGGAAGGGAGACGAATGGAAGACGGCATTCAACACCCCATTAGGTCACTTTGAGTACCTGGTCATGCCGTTCGGCCTCACTAACGCCCCCGCGATGTTCCAAGCTTTGGTAAATGACGTCTTGCGGGACTTCCTGCATCGGTTCGTCTTCGTATATCTGGACGATATACTCATCTTTTCCCCGGACCCTGAGACCCATGTCCAGCATGTACGTCAGGTCCTACAGCGGTTGTTGGAGAACCGGCTGTTTGTGAAGGGCGAGAAGTGCGAGTTCCACCGCACTTCTTTGTCCTTCCTGGGGTTCATCATCTCCTCCAACTCCGTCGCCCCTGATCCGGTCAAGGTTGCGGCGGTGAGAGATTGGCCCCAACCAACAAGCCGCAGGAAATTGCAGCAGTTCCTCGGCTTTGCAAATTTCTACAGGAGGTTCATTAAAGGTTACAGTCAGGTAGTTAGCCCCCTGACTGCCCTGACCTCCACCAAGGTCCCCTTCACCTGGTCGGATCGGTGCGAAGCCGCGTTCCAGGAGTTGAAACGTCGGTTCTCGACTGCACCAGTTCTGGTGCAGCCTGATCCTGATCGCCAGTACATAGTGGAAGTGGACGCCTCTGACTCAGGGATAGGAGCCGTGCTGTCACAGAGCATGGAGGCTGATAAGGTTCTCCATCCTTGTGCCTATTTTTCCCGCAGGTTGACCCCAGCTGAACGGAACTATGACGTCGGCAATCGGGAGCTCCTCGCGGTGAAGGAGGCTCTTGAAGAGTGGAGACACCTGCTGGAGGGGGAATCGTTGCCTTTCATGGTTTTCACGGACCATTGGAACCTGGAGTACATCCGGACCGCCAAGCGGCTGAACCCCAGGCAAGCCCGCTGGTCTCTGTTCTTTGGGCGCTTTGACTTCCGGATCACGTATCGCCCCGGGACCAAAAACCAAAAATCAGATGCATTGTCCCGGGTGCACGAAGAAGAAGCCAAAGCGGGGCTGTCGAACCCCACCGAGACCATCATCCCCGAGTCCACTGTCGTGGCCTCCCTCACCTGGGACGTGGAGAAGACCGTCCGGGAGGCCCTGGCAAGGAGCCCGGACCCAGGGACCGGCCCCAAGAACAGACTGTACGTCCCACCAGAGGCAAGAGCTGCCGTATTGGACTTCTGTCACGGGTCCAAGCTGTCCTGTCATCCCGGAGTGCGTAGGACCGTGGCAGTGGTCCAGCAGCGCTTCTGGTGGGCGTCCCTGGAAACCGACGTCCGGGACTACGTCCAGGCCTGTACAATCTGCGCCAGGGGCAAGGCAGACCATCGGAGCACCTCGGGACTCCTCCAACCCCTGCCGGTGCCTCATCGCCCCTGGTCTCACATCGGCCTGGACTTCATCACGGGCCTCCCGCTGTCCCAGGGCAACACCGTTATTCTCACGATAGTGGACCGGTTCTCCAAGGCGGCCCACTTCGTGGCCCTCCCGAAGCTCCTGACGGCCCAGGAGACGGCAGACCTCCTGGTCCACCACGTCATGCGGCTGCATGGGATACCATCGGACATTGTTTCAGATCGTGGTCCCCAGTTCTCTTCGCAGGTGTGGAAGAGTTTCTGTAAGGAGCTGGGGGCCACCGTGAGTCTCTCGTCCGGGTACCACCCCCAGACAAACGGCCAGGCAGAGCGGGCTAACCAGGAGCTGGAGCAGGCCCTTCGCTGCGTCACCTCCGCGCACCCGGCGGCCTGGAGTCACCATCTGGCCTGGATCGAGTATGCCCATAACAGCCAAGTCTTGTCTGCTACCGGCCTCTCCCCTTTTGAGGCATGTTTGGGGTACCAGCCCCCATTGTTCCTGCTGGTGGAGGAAGAGGTCGGTGTGCCCTCGGTCCAGGCCCACCTCAGGAGGTGCCGCCGGGTGTGGCGGACCGCCCGCTCTGCCCTGTTAAAGGCCCGGACGAGGGCCAAGGCCCATGCGGACCGCCGGCGTTCCCCGGCCCCCACATACCAGCCCGGACAGGAGGTGTGGCTCTCGACCAAGGACATCCCTCTTTGTGTTGACTCCCCGAAACTGAAAGACAGGTTCATTGGTCCATTTCGTGTCCTCAAGATCATCAACCCGGCCGCAGTGAAGCTCCAACTCCCGGCTTCACTGCGGATTCACCCTGTTTTTCATGTTTCCCGTCTGAAGCCACACCACACCTCGCCCCTCTGTGCTCCGGGACCTACGCCGCCTCCTGCCCGGCTCATTGACGGGGAGCCTGCCTGGACAGTCCGCAGGCTCCTGGATGTCCGTCGTAAGGGCCGGGGGTTCCAATATCTGGTGGACTGGGAGGGGTATGGACCTGAAAAACGCTCCTGGGTGAAGAGGAGCTTCATCCTGGACCCGGCCCTCCTGGCCGATTTCTACACGAGACATCCGGACAAGCCTGGTCGGACGCCAGGAGGCGCCCGTTGAGGGGGGGGTCCTGTTATGTGGGCCGCTGAAGAGGAGGTACTGCTGGCCCACCACCACCAGAGGGCGCCCTGCTTGGAGTGCGGGCTCCAAGCACGAGAGGGCGCCAGACCCAGAAGAAGTGACAGCTGTCATTCATCCTCTGCACCAGCTGTCACTCGTTCATCATCATCATCACCACCATAAAAGCCGGACTGCAACTCCACCTCCTCGCCGAGAAATCGCAACTACTGAAGAGGTAATTTCTCTGCTGACTGACACTTTGTGTAATAATCTGAACTTCTGTTGCAGCCGTTTTCCTGGAGTGTTGCCTTGTCTGTGGGATTGGCGTTTGGTGTGACAGCGACGGCTTCGCCTCACACCCCAAACCAGATAAATGGTTAACCAGGAGCTGCACGAGTGTGTGATTGGAGGTGGAGGTGCTCCCTCCTAACTGTGTACAGACTGTGGATTACTGAGTGTGCGGACTCACACTCATTCATCTTATCTCTGCTTTCTGCCAGCAGTACCAGGGTCGACAGCCGAAGACAGAGGCCACCTGGGGACTCGGGACTTGGCGGCTCCGGTGTTCTTCAGGCCGTTGGTGGTGGAAGCCGTGTGGGACGCGGCTTCTCTCTCGTCGGGGGTCTTCTATCTTCGAGCCTGCCCACACATCACCTGGTGTCAATTGACTTTGCAAATTTCTGTGAATTTAGTTGTGTATTATCACAACATTAAATTGTTACTTTTTGGCTTATTCATTGTCCGTTCCTTTGCGCCCCCTGTTGTGGGTCCGTGCTACGACACCTTCCCAACAATACCTGTAGTATACGGTAACTACCGGAGGAGTGGCGGAGGTAAGTGTACGTACCACGGACTCACGGACTCTTCTCCGACTGGTTTATCGCTGGCATCGTACGTACTCTACGCTACCAGCGTACGTACTTTACGTGTTATGTAATGTTCTCCGATTGGTTTATCGCTGCCAGGGCACGTACTCTACACTGCCAGCGTACGTACTTTACGTATTACGTCCCTGTGTCAGCGGGAAATGGTCCGATATTCCGACGGTCAAAGACAACGTCGGTCGTTTTTACAGATTTTGGAATTCAGTGCACACATAAGGCGCACCGGATTATAGGGCGCACAGCCGATTTTTGTGAAAATTTAAGGCTTTTAGGTGCGCCTTATGGTGCGGAAAATTCATGCGGTACTTCATACTTCACAATGGTCACTGATCAGCACAGCGTTACTTCCGTGTTCGGCTGACTGACAGACTGATCGAACTTGCTGCGTCAGCGATAACAAACAAAGACCACTCAGTGTTCTGAATAGACGACAATTTTATTAAACAAAGGTACTCCTGGCATTAATTTTTTTTTGCATTCTTACCCCCCCTAAAATTTGGATTTGGACGTTTCACAAAATCGACCCACAGGGACTGTCAAATCCGCGGAAATCCGCGGAAAAATCTCATCCCTGCTAAAAGGCCATGCATTGTCCTGTCTGTCCAAATGTCCACAGTCACAGACACAGTGTCTGTCGTTTATAGTTTTAATTTGATAAAGGCCTGTTTCTCTGATGCTAGATCACTCAGCCTTCTTGCAATCGTGCATCGACTTACTGGATTATATCTCTCCTCTATCACTGACAAAAATTTCCTGAAGCTGGGGTGCTCAATCAAAGACAGGGGCAAACTGCATCCAATGACAAGGTCATTGACTACAGATTCAGTGATGATCCTCTGTCTAGGATGACCCTGGTGGTACACTTGCACACCTCTCGTCTTAACCAAGAAAGTTTCAATGCCGCTCTGTCCCTCTTCACTGGTCCCTGTCTTTGCTTTGCTGAATTCTGCAAACCTGTAAATAAAATTACATGAACATGTCAATTAATTTACTTGCTTACTTACTATACAATATGGATGACAAAGCTAATCTTGTCATATAGACAAAATACTATAGGTTACTGTATGTGGAAATGCACTAAAACCCTGCTGCAATTTTATGTTAACTGTATTACAGCAATAATTTTAGATAATATTGCGTTTTTTCCTGTATTTTCCTCTATTTTACATACATTTGGATTGTCACTGTCCAAAATATGATGTTTACTGCAGTAAAATTAGAGTAATATTAACATTAGCCTAATACTGCAGTGGAGGCTTACTGTTGTGATAGACGTTGACATTACGTTTAAATATTTTTTCTGAATAAACACTTGGACAACTGAACAGTTTTACCAGGTGCGCTTTCATAACAGTAGCCTAAAACAGTGATTAGGACAACTGAACAGTTTTACCAGGTGCGCTTTCATAACAGTAGCCTAAAACAGTGATTATGTACAAATTAGGATACAAGCTGCAGCTGGTAGCCTATGCTGGAACTTAGTGAGATGTTATGAAATGTAATGGTAACGTCGGATGGGGAACAATAAAACTGTAATCTGTATGTAGCCTAAGCCTACAAAATATGTTTGATTAGTTTAGCTAGCTGTAACGTTATCTGACTAAGCGCTAAGCTTCCCTTTCCCCTCGCCAAGTGACTGACCTATCTTTGTGCGTTTTCAGGTGCCTGATGAAGTTTGATGTCGTCGAGCCAGCATCATGTATCTTTACTCCACACACTTTGCAAATTGCCGTTCGTTTTTTCGCTGTCTTGTAAAAGATTTGAAACCAAATGCAATTACAAATGGCACAGCTCCCGATGAACTTGCCGCCGTCTCCATGGTCTGTGTTGATTTAAAATTTGTTGCTGCACGGACGTTACGTAGTGCGCAATATCAAGTGTGGGAAAATGTTCAATCAGCCTCCGATTTACCATAACGCTAGGCAACTCATTGGAAAATCTGAAACGAATGAAATAATGAAATAAATAATTCCATGAAATTAATATTGTTCACGAGTCACAACACCCAAGTCCAAGTCAAGTCTCAAGTCAATGAGGGCGAGTCTGAAGTCAAGTCGCAAGTCTTTGTTTGTGCGACTTAAGTACGACTCGAGTCTGAGTCTCAGACTCGAGTCCCTGTCTCAGACTCGAGTCCCCATCTCTGGAATGCATGAAGGAGAATGCAAATCAGAATGCATGAAGGAGCACCCCCTAGTGGATGCACTAGGGGGTGCTCAGAGCACAGATAGAGATGTCAGGTGCATACAACGCAGACACTCACACACAGTTCAAGTTTAAAGTCAATCAGGTAATGCATGTAGTTATGAAGAGTTGATGTTTCATCCATGAGGGGGCACTCAGAGCACAAAGAGAGGGGCAATGTGTGTTCAGGGGCCAACCCTCATCACACGTGAAGTTTCATGTCAATCAGGCAAAGCATAAAAGAGTTATCATGACTTGATGTTCTATACTGAAGGGTCACAATGGCGGCACCATAGCAGCCACACCCTTCAACATAGAGAAAAGATTTCGATAACGTTTGATCAGTATAGTCTCTGAATGATCTGAAACAAATTTGAAGTGCATTGGACAAAATCCCTAGAAGGAGTTCGTGCAAATATGTGTGGAAATCACGGCAAAATGACAAGAAAATTCAAAATGGCCGACTTCCTGTTTGGAGTAGACCAATGGTACAAGAGACTTTTTTGTACATTTGTGCAAGTTCCACATGTGTACCAATTTTCATCTCCCTACTCCAAAATAACCCCTAAGGGGAGGGGTTTTTGAATGTTTCAAGGGGGCGCTATTGAGGCATTTTGTCCACCCCATGGGAGATGCCCCTATGAATTGTAAGAGGTTGTCGTGCTTGACCTGTGAATCAATTTTCATGATGATATGACAAAATTAAAGCTGTCAAAACGAAGAACATAATTTCTTAGCGAAAGGGGCGATATACGGCACGCCACCACACGTACCCTGTTACTCGTAACTTCACGGCGATCATTGCCTACGTTCAGCAACTTGTTCTGCATGTTTTGGAATTGGAATGAAGTTGATGGGGTTAACTATGTGACATCAGTGCCTCTTTAAGTATAATGTTCCATGGCGAAGGGTCAAAATGGCGTCGCCATAGCGGCCACACCCTTCGACATAGAGAAAAGCTTTCGATAACTTTTGAGCACTATCATCTCTGGATGCTGTGAAAGAAATTTGAAGTGCATTAGACAAAATCCCTAGGAGGAGTTCGTTCAAATACAATGTGTGGAAATCACACCAAAAAGAGAAGAAAATTCAAAATGGCCGACTTCCTGTTTGGAGTAGACCCATGGTGCAAGAGACTTTTTTGTACGTCTATGCAAGTCACACATGTATACCAATTTTCATCTCCCTACGCCAAAGAAAACCCCTATGGGGAGGGGTTTTTGAAAGATTCAAGAGGTCACTATTGAGGCATTTTGGCCCGTCCATGGGCGACGCCCCTATGAATTGTAATAGGTTGTCGTGCTTGACATGTGTATCAATTTTCATGATGATATGACAAAATTAAAGCCGCCAAAAGGAAGAACGTATTTTCATGGTGAAGGGCCAATATTCGGCATGCCGCCACGCGGACGCCGTTACTCGTAACTTCACAGCGATCATGGCCTACGTTTACCAACTTGTTCTGCATGTTTTAGAAGTGGAATGATGTTGATTGGGTTAACAATGTGACATCAGGACCTGTTAAAGAAAAATAAGACATTTCCTTTTACTACCGGGGGCGCTATGGCGGAGGTGGGAAGTTAATATATGCAGACGTTCAGGGCAGAGCCCTCATCATGTCCAGTAGGTTTGAAGGATCTATGATTAATATGTGGGCGTGACAGCCATTTGAAGTGAAACAGCGTCCTTCGAAAAGCTCGCCAAAGTTTGACGAACTCTCGCAGCCACGCCTTTTGACCTAATTACATTCTTGCACGCGACCCCCAAAATATCGAATTTCGGATGTGGCCAGACAAGTTTGCAACGTTTGGTGAGTTTTTGAGCATGGAAAAGGGCCAAAATTTGGATTTTAAAAGTGAGAATAATAATAATAATAATAGTAAATAATAATAATACTAATAATTAACAGCCAATTACAATAGGGTCCTCGTAGGACTTTTTCCTACTCGGGCCTTAATAATAATAATCCATCCATCCATCCATTTTCTTCCGCTTTATCCGGAGTCGGGTCGCGGGGGCAGCAGCTGAAGCAAAGCTGCCCAGACCTCCCTATCCACACACACCTCCCCCAGCTCCTCCGGGGGAACTCCAAGGTGTTCCCAAGCCAGCCGAGAGATGTAGTCCCTCCAGCGTGTCCTGGGTCTTCCCCGGGGCCTGCTCCCAATGGGACGTGCCCAGAACACCTCTCCAGCAAGGAGTCCAGGGGGCATCCAGAAAAGATGCCCGAACCACCTCAGCTGACTCTTTTCAACGTGGAGGAGCAGCGGCTCGACTCCGAGCTCCTCCCGAGTGACCAAGCTCCTCACCCTATCTAAGGGAGCGCCCAGCCACCCTGCGGAGGAAACTCATCTCGGCCGCTTGTACTCGCGATCTCGTTCTTTCAGTCATGAGCCAAATCTCATGACCATAGGTGAGGATCGGAATGTAGATCGATCGGTAAATCGAGAGCTTTGCCCCCCTACTCAGCTCTCTCTTCACCATGACGGTCCGATACAGCGACCGCATCACTGTAGATGCTGCACCGATCCGTCTATCGATCTCACGCTCCATCCGTCCCTCACTCGTGAACAAGACCTCGAGATACTTAAACTCCTCCACTTGAGGCAAGGACACTCCACCGATCTGAAGAGGGCAAAGCACCTTTTTCCGGTCGAGAACCATGGCCTCGGATTTACAGGTGCTGATTTTCATCCCGGACGCTTCACACTTGGCTGCAAACCGCCCCAGTGCACACTGAAGGTCCTGATTTGACGAAGCCAACAGAACCACATCGTCTGCAAACAGCAGAGACGAGATTCTGTGGTTCCCAAACCAGACCCCCTCTACACCCTGGCTGCGCCTAGAAATTCTGTCCATAAAAATAATGAACAGAACCGGTGACAAAGGGCAGCCTGGTGGAGGCCAACGTGCACTGGAAACAGGTTTGACTTACTACCGGCAATGCAAACCAAGCTCCTGCTGCGGTCGTACAGGGACCGGACAGCCCTTAGCAAAGGACCCCGGACCCCGTACTCCCAGAGCACTCCCCACAGGGTGCCCCGAGGGACACGGTCGAACACCTTCTCCAGATCCACAAAACACATGTGGACTGGTTGGGCGAACTCCCATGAACCCTCAAGCACCCGATGGAGCGTGTAGAGCTGGTCCAGTGTGCCGCGACCAGGACGAAAACCACACTGCTCCTCCTGAATCCGAGGTTCGACCATCGGTCGAATTCTCCTCTCCAGTACTCTGGAATAGACCTTACCGGTGGAGGCTGAGGAGTGTGATCCCCCTATAGTTGGAACACACCCTCCGGTCCCCCTTCTTAAACAGAGGGACCACCACCCCGGTCTGCCAATCCAGAGGCACTGTCCCCGATCGCCACGCGATGTTGCAGAGGCGTGTCAGCCAAGACAGTCCCACAACATCCAGAGACGTAAGGTACTCAGGACGGATTTCATCCACCCCAGGAGCCTTGCCACAGAGGAGCTTTCTAACCACCTCGGTGACTTCGGCCTGGGTAATGGATGAGTCCGCCTCTGAGTCCCCAGTCTCTGCTTCCTCTTCGGAAGACGTGATGATGGGATTAAGGAGATCCTCGAAGTACTCCTTCCACCGCCCGACAACATCCCCAGTCAGGGTCAACAGCTCCCCACCCGCACCGTAAACAGTGCTGGTGGAGAGCTGCTTCCGCCTCCTGAGGCGTCGGATGGTTTGCCAGAATCTCTTCGAGGCCGACCAATAGTCCTCCTCCATGGCCTCCCCGAACTCCTCCCAGACCCAAGTTGTTGCCTCTGCGACTGCACGGGCTGTGGCACGCTTGACCTGCCGGTACCTGTCAGCTGCCTCTGGGGTCCCACCTACCAACAAAGATAAGTAGGACTCCTTCTTCAGCTTGACTGCATTCCTTACTTCCGGTGTCCACCACCGGGTTCGGGGATTGCAGCCGCGACAGGCACCAGAGACCTTGCGACCACAGCTACGAGCGGCCGCATCGACAATGGAGGTGGAGAACATGGTCCACTCGGACTCCATGTCTCCAACCTCCCCAGGGATCTGGGAGAAGCTCTCCAGGAGGCGAGAATTGAAGACCTCGCTGACAGAGGGTTCCGCTGTTCAATCCCAGCAGACCCTCACGATATGTTTGGGCCTGCCAGGTCTGACCGGTTTCCTCCCCTCCCAGCGGATCCAACTCACCACCAGGTGGTGATCGGTCGACAGCTCTGCCCCCTCTTCACTCGAGTGTCCGAGACACATGGCCAAAGGTCAGATGATATGACTACAAAGTCAATCATCAACCTCCGGCTCAGGGTGTTCTGGTGCCACGTGCACTTATGGACACCCTTGTGCTCGAACATGGTGTTCGTGATGGACAAACTGTGACTAGCACAGAAGTCCAACAACTGAACACCACTCGGGTTCAGATCGGGGAGGCTGTGCTTCCCGATCACCCCCCTCCAGGTCTCACTGTCGCCGCCCACGTGGGCATTGAAATCCCCCAGGAGAACAATGGAGTCCCCAATCGAAGCGCTATCTAGTACCCCTCCCAAGGACTCCAGGAAGGTCGGGTACTCTGCACTGCTACTCGGCCCGTAGGACGAGACAACAGTGAGAGACCTGTCCCCGACCCGAAGGCGTAGGGACGCGACCCTCTCGTTCACCGGAGTGAACTCCAACACATGGCGACTGAGCTGGGGAGCAATAAGCAATGCAACCCCAGCTCTCCGCCTCTCCCCTCTCTAATAATAATAATAAATAATAATAATAATAATAATCATAAAGAGTGCAATTACAATAGGGTCCTCGTAGGACTTTTTCCTACTCGGGCCCTAATAATAATAATAGTGCAATTACAATAGGGTCCTCATAGGACGTTGTCCTACTCGGGCCCTAATAAATAATAATAATAAAAAATAATAAACAGCGCAATTACAATAGGGTCCTCGTAGGACTTTTTGCTACTCGGTCCCTAATAATAATAAACAGCGAAATTACAATAGGGTCCTCGTAGGACTTCTTCCTACTCGGGCCATGATAATAGTAATAATAATAATAATAAATAATAATAAACAGGGCAATTACAATAGGGTCCTCGTAGGACGTTTTCCTACTCTGCCCTAATAATGGAGAAGCAACCCTGAGCTTCTTCTGGCATGTTTACATAAAACAAACACAATAATGTCTATAAACCCAGAGAATATATTCATGAGAGTTTTTGGCACAATATACAAAGGGTTTAATGCTGTTGTCCGTGTGGAGCCCGATCAGAGCGTCTCAAATGTATTTCTCCTGTTGTGAAATTTTACAGTACCCATAATGCACTGTGCACACACAATGTCCACAGTAAAACTTTTAAAATTAGTGCAATACTTTAAAACTAAAACATATAGCTGATATTTTCACTTTATAAAATGTCAGATGTGATGTTAATTTAAATAACATCCAAAATTAGTTAAGTTAAAATTTTAACCATAAGTTAAAACTGTATGCCTCTTGATGACTTGGATGATATTGCCAGCTGGTTAGTAGGGTGTCAAGACAAATGGTCTCATTTTGTTTGTATTCTATGAACAGTTCTCCTCTGACTGCAGAGGACAGAGCGGTTTCTCCTGAAACCAGCTCTCCTCTGTCTGTAGAGGGTAGAACTGCATGTCCGCTACAAAACATTTAACAGGTAGGCTGTAAAATCTTTATCAGACTTTAAAAATGTTTATTAACTGTTAAATGATAATAATATGTTAGCAGTCTAAAAGTTATCGGACCAAAATTTATCGGAAGATAATTGATCCGCTGATGGTTTTCAAAGCTATCTAAAAAGCTAATCCGACAATGAAAATGTTAGCTTTGATAATTAGCAGTTAGCAGATTGTATTCATGTGTCCGCCACTGCTCATGAATACTTTGTTTTCGGAAGTCTCCATAGCTGTTTGCTGTGAATGATGTACACTTTGAAACCGGTCACGGACGTGCACAAAATAATCTCCGTGGATCATCGGATGGTCACTAACAGCCGAAATCTAAATTGTTATGATTTTGGTGCGACATGTCCTTTAACCTGCCAAAAAAAAAAACACTAATTCATATACTTCATGTACAACTTAACTTCAATCTGTTGCACATTATTTGCACATTTTTTAGTGTGAATGATTTAGTGTTTAGTGTGTATTTATACATGTTTGTACAGTGAGTACAGCTCAAACCCGAGTCAAATTCCTTGTATTCTTTGAAGATCCTTGATGAATAAAGGCTATTCTGATTCTGATTCCTGTTTGTGAGTTTCATGAAGAGGATTTCAAGGCACCCAAGACCACGAAAGTCATCGTTCTCTCAGAATGATATAAAAATGAAAAATCCCTTAACTGTGTTGAGAAATACATATATCTTGGTGGCCCGCCCAAAATAACCTCCATGTGTGAGGAAACTCTATGACGGACTATGACTGAATAGATACGCTGTTAATTAGTAAACAGATATCTTGCACTCATGTAATTGTGCATCGCTCCCCACAACTCCATAAGGTGTCTCTCAAGCTCCAAGGTGGAGGACTCAGATGTGTCATTATCGAGCCCGGTGATGCCTACAAGTTTGACACTTTCACTGTATGTGTCATATAAACTTAGTGGTGGAGTCTCTTACTTAAGAGACACTCCACAGCAGCAGGTGCATCCTCACAGAGACATTATTCCACATGGAGTGGATGGACAGGGGCTGGACTGGAGTTGGACTGCTGCTTGATAAGTAAGACACGCCCCCTGAGCCAGAGTTTGTGCACTGTGATGCATCCACAAGGTCCATCGTGATACTGACCTCCTGCTGTCGACAGGTGCTGTTGTACTTGGCTTTCTCTTTGTCCAGAAGGAGCTGAGTTTCACAGATCTGCTTCTCTAAATGCTGCAGCTCTTCCTGCCGATGGCGAGAGGCCTCCTGCTCTTTCTGCAGCATCTTTACTTTCTCCTGCAGTGTTCCATTTTCACACTCTTAAAAACATTCCACAATGCAAAACCGTTGTTATTTCAGCAGCTCTGACGGGCAATTAGAACAATGTCCAAATAATTCAGCTGAACATGAGCACTGCGATTGTTGGCCTGAGCTCCAGTGCTTACCGAGAGCGTGCAGTGCTTCATGCTGTGCAGCTGCTTCTTCCTTCAGTCTCAAGATGCTCTCCTCCATCGACAGAGTTTCTGTTACAAACCAACATCAGTGTGTGTGTGTGTATATATATATATATATATACACACACAACCCCAATTCCAATGAAGTTGTGACGTTGTGTAAAATGTAAATAAAAACAGAATACAATAATTTGCAAATCATCTTCAGCATTCGATGGAATACACCACAAAGACAAGATATTTAATGTTCAAACTGATAGACTTTATTGTTTTTGTGTAAATATTTGCTCATTCTGAAATGGATGCCTGCAACACGTTTCAAAAAAGCTTGGACAGTCAATCAATCAATCAATTTTATTTATATAGCGCCAAATCACAACAAACAGTTGCCCCAAGGTGCTTTATATTGTAAGGCAAGGCCATACAATAATTACGTAAAAACCCCAATGGTCAAAACGACCCCCTGTGAGCAAGCACTTGGCGACAGTGGGAAGGAAAAACTCCCTTTTAACAGGAAGAAACCTCCAGCAGAACCAGGCTCAGGGAGGGGCAGTCTTCTGCTGGGACTGGTTGGGGCTGAGGGAGAGAACCAGGAAAAAGACATGCTGTGGAGGGGAGCAGAGATCAATCACTAATGATTAAATGCAGAGTGGTGCATACAGAGCAAAAAGAGAAAGAAACAGTGCATCATGGGAACCCCCCAGCAGTCTAAGTCTATAGCAGCATAACTAAGGGATGGTTCAGGGTCACCTGATCCAGCCCTAACTATAAGCTTTAGCAAAAAGGAAAGTTTTAAGCCTAATCTTAAAAGTAGAGAGGGTGTCTGTCTCCCTGATCCGAATTGGGAGCTGGTTCCACAGGAGAGAAGCCTGAAAGCTGAAGGCTCTGCCTCCCATTCTACTCTTACAAACCCTAGGAACTACAAGTAAGCCTGCAGTCTGAGAGCGAAGTGCTCTATTGGGGTGATATGGTACTATGAGGTCCCTAAGATAAGAAGGGACCTGATTATTCAAAACCCTGTAAGAAGAAGAATTTTAAATTCTATTCTAGAATTAACAGGAAGCCAATGAAGAGAGGCCAATATGGGTGAGATATGCTCTCTCCTTCTAGTCCCCGTCAGTACTCTAGCTGCAGCATTTTGAATTAACTGAAGGCTTTTCAGGGAACTTTTAGGACAACCTGATAATAATGAATTACAATAGTCCAGCCTAGAGGAAATAAATGCATGAATTTTTCAGCATCACTCTGAGACAAGACCTAATTTTAGAGATATTGCGTAAATGCAAAAAAGCAGTCTTACATATTTGTTTAATATGCGCTTTGAATGACATATCCTGATCAAAAATGACTCCAAGATTTCTCACAGTATTACTAGAGGTCAGGGTAATGCCATCCAGAGTAAGGATCTTGTTAGACACCATGTTTCTAAGATTTGTGGGGCCAAGTACAATAACTTCAGTTTTATCTGAGTTTAAAAGCAGGAAATTAGAGGTCATCCATGTCCTTATGTCTGTAAGACAATCCTGCAGTTTAGCTAACTGGTGTGTGTCCTCTGGCTTCGTGGATAGATAAAGCTAGGTATCATCTGCGTAACAATGAAAATTTAAGCAATGCCGTCTAATAATACTGCCTAAGGGAAGCATGTATAAAGTGAATAAAATTGGTCCTAGCACAGAACCTTGTGGAACTCCATAATTAACCTTAGTCTGTGAAGAAGATTCCCCATTTACATGAACAAATTGTAATCTATTAGATAAATATGATTCAAACCACCGCAGCGCAGTGCCTTTAATACCTATGGCATGCTCTAATCTCTGTAATAAAATTTTATGGTCAACAGTATCAAAAGCAGCACTGAGGTCTAACAGAACAAGCACAGAGATGAGTCCACTGTCTGAGGCCATAAGAAGATCATTTGTAACCTTCACTAATGCTGTTTCTGTACTATGATGAATTCTAAAACCTGACTGAAACTCTTCAAATAGACCATTCCTCTGCAGATGATCAGTTAGCTATTTTACAACTACCCTTTCAAGAATTTCTGAGAGAAAAGGAAGGTTGGAGATTGGCCAATAGATTGGACAGTGGTATGTTTACAACTGTGTTACATCACCTTTCCTTCTAACAACACTCAATAAGTGTTTGGGAACTGAGGACACTAATTGTTGAAGCTTTGTAGGTGGAATTCTTTCCCACTTTTGCTTGATGTACAACTTCATTTGTTCAACAGTCCGGGGTCTCTGTTGTCATACTTTGCACTTCATAATGCACCACACATTTTCAATGGGTGACATGTGTTGCTCCAAAACCTGGATGTACCTTTCAGCATTGATGGTGCCATCACAGATGTGTAAGTTGTCCATGCCATGGGCACTAACACACCCCCATACCATCACAGATGCTGGCTTTTGAACTTTGCGCTGGTAACAATCTGGATGGTCTTTTTCTTCTTTTGTCCGGAGGACACGACGTCCATGATTTCCAAAAAAAATATGAAATGTGGACTCATCAGACCACAGCACACTTTTCCACTTTGTGTCTGTCCATTTCAAATGAGCTCGGGCCCAGCGAAGGCGGCAGTGTTTCTGGATGTTGTTGATGTATGACTTTCACTTTGCGTGGTAGAGTTTTAACTTGCACTTGTAGATGTAGCTACGAACTGTGTTAACAGACAATGGTTTTCTGAAGTGTTGGTTTTTAGTGACGCCTGAGGGATCGAAGGTCACGGGCATTCAGTGTTGGTTTTCAGCCTTGCTGTTTACATGTAGAAAGTTCTCCAGATTCTCTGAAACTTCTGATTATATGATGGACTGTAGATGATGGAATCCCTAAATACTTTGCAACTGAACGTTGAAAAACATTGTTCTTAACCTGTTGGACTATTTTTTCAAGCAGTTGTTCACGAAGTGGTGATCAAGCCCCATCTTTGCTTGTGAACGACTGAGCCTATTGTGGATGTTCCTTTTATACCCAATCACGACACTCACCTGTTTCCAAATAACCTGTTCACCTGTGGAATGTTCCAAACAGGTCTTCTTTGAGCATTCATCATCTTTCCCAGTCTTTTGTCGCCACTGTCCCAGCTTTTTTGAAATGTGTTGCAGGCATCCATTTCAAAATGAGCAAATATGAGCAATTATCAGTTTGAACATTAAATATCTTGTATTTGTGGTGTTTTCAATTGAATATAGGTTGAAGACCTATATTCAATTGAAAACACACCCCTAATACACCCCTAATAATATATCGTTACACCCCTAACATATATATTTAGGGGTGTAACGATACACAAAAATCACGGTTCGGTACGTACCTCGGTTCTGAGGTCATGATTCATTTTCTGTACAGTATGGGAACAAAATCCAAAAACTAAATTTGCTTGTTGTTTAAACCAACAATTTATTGTTCAGTGCTGCCTGGTAATAAGTTAAATAAAATGTTTTCAAATAAACAACAAATGTATGAAATCTTATAAAAAATACATTACATTATGGGAGAAGCAAAAAGTGAATAAAACCACCTTAAAAATATTTGGAACCACAAATAAACTTGATTCTTCGTTTATTTATTTTGCCATTAAAATTGGCCATCACTAAATAAAATTAAATAACTTCTCAAGGCCAGGGCTTCTCAAAGTCTGAGGACTATTTAGTCACAGCCCAGCAAACGAGGTCAGTAGACTGAGTGAGTCCGAGTGAGGAGGACTGTAGATATCCCTCCGCTCAGTGTTTTCAGGCTGCTGCAGGCTGCAGCGGAGGAGGGGGAGACCTGCTGCTGCTCTGTGACAACAGAGACTTTCACTTTCTTTCACCAAACATCAGAAAAGTCTCCAGTAACGCCAGGAAAAGTAGCTACATTTGTCGCTAGTCACTTTTGAGAAAATAAGTCGTCAAGAGTGTTTGGAAAGTCGGCAGATTTAGCGAGAAGGTCGCTAAGTTGGCAACATTGAATGTAAACACACGCAACGCGAACTCACCCGTGCACAGTCCTGTACCGAACCGAAGGTCCCGTACCGAAACGGTTCAGTACAAATGCATGTACCGTTATAATGAATAAAAATAATCACAATATATTTTCATGTGACAGTACTTGACCTCTCTGGCAGTGGTGTCTTTCCTCTTGCAGTTCGTGCTCCATCTCTTCTGTGCATCTCTGTGCTTCCTGCAGTAAACGCTCCAGACGGCAGACAGTGGTTTGGTGCTCTTGCATTTCTTGCTTTTGATCTTTCTGGATTCTTTCAATCTGAGATCTGAACTGGTCCTGCTTTGTTTCTGCTGCTGCCAGTCTGTCAGTAAGAGGCTGCACCGTACCCCGAACGTCATGTAGATGTTTTGCCAGCCGCCTCGTGTCCCTGTTCTGCTCTTTTCCCCACTGGGCCACATCAGCTGCTGTCATGTGTCCCAGCTCCACAATGTCTTCCACAGCTGCTAAGAGGGGCTGCAGAGAAGAAGGCAGGCCCTCACTCTGAAACAGTTCAACCAGAGTACCTCCTGTCTGCCACAAAATGGACTGCACCTGACGACATGCGTCGCAGGGAATGCGCAACGACTCCACGGTCTGGCAGCTGACATAATGATGATCACAGGACTGAGGTTTGTGACACGAACACAGGGTGCTGCTGGTCTGACTGCAAGGCACCAAACAGTCTCCCATCTCTGGGCACAAATTAAAGGAGCTTTCTGAAGATTTGGCTTGGCTGCAACTGTAACCGCTGGCACTCACTTGAGGGTCAACAGGGGGTGCTGTTACATCACAGTTAGGTGCCTCTGTTTGTGTGTCCCTTTTCTGGTCTTTGTATGCCCCCTAATAGAAGAAACAACAATGAGCAATGACACGCTGTTACAAATGTTTACCTCCAGAAAGGTCATAACAACACAGAAAAAACCATAAGAACACACATTATGAAATTTACAAATGTTAAACATTCAGGATTATTCATCGTTGTAGTGGCAATCCCGCGGTGGCAAGAAAGATGATCTCTTGGTTGATTCCCAGATGGGATGGTGGATGAACAAATCCAGTTTTGATGCATCTTAGAGACGCTGCATGTGGTTGTTGCAGGAAGCTTCTGCCGATCACGATCTTGCCCTCTCTCATTCCTCTTTCTTTCTTCTTCTCTGTGTTGTTTGTCCATTTTTCAAACAGTTTTTCCACATTTTTTCCTGCCTGCTTGCTAGCTCTGTCCCTTACTTGTTCTTCCCAGGTCTTCTGGTTGATGGAGCAGCTCTTCAGGTTGTGCTTCAGGAGGTCGTTGTAGCATTTCTTCTGCCCTCCTCTGGACCATTTTCCTCTACTCAGCTGGGAATAAAGAATATGCTTGGGGAGTCAGTTGTCATCCATGTTAACAATGTGACTCACCCACCAAAGCTGGTTCTTGGTGATGGCACAGTCGATGCTCTTGAGCTTGGCGTGGATGCTGATGTCGCTACGGCAGTCTTCCCACCTGATGCAAAGGATACTCCAAGTGGAATTTCCTGAGGGTCTTCAAGTGGCAACTGTAAGCGGTACAGGTCTCAGATCCATACAGAAGGGTTGGCAGCTTTGCAGATGAGGATTTTTTTTCACGTGTTGAAGGTCTCTGTTACTGAAAACACAGTGCATAGTGGGCCGAAGGCAGTTTTGCACACTTGAGTAGGTACTGGATCTCGCCATCAATGCTGGTGTTTGACAGCATCGATGTCAAACACCATCATGTGAGGAAACTTTACACAAAGGATCATTCACCCCGACAGATGCAGACTCCATCACTTCATCAACGCCAAACTCAATGTGCTGATAGTCTTCAGCAGAAGACTGACTGACACAAGGAACTTTGTCATAGAAAGGAGGAAGCTCAACATAACATCGCAGCATGGCTGCCCAGGTATGGAAAGTGGGTCATGTTATTTAGGCTTATTAATGCCTAGGAACATGCACTCACAAAAGTGACAAATGACCTTCTGCTTGCTTGGATTCAGAAAACACTTCCCTGCTGCGGCTACTGCTGCTGGACCTCAGCGCAGTTTTTGATACTATATGCAGGCATGCACATAACTGGTACTCATGGTGCTTGTGCGTGCTAAAAATAAATGATGCACACCAGAAAACACAAAGGAAGCACTTCATTGTAAGAAAAATGTCTGCTGTGCATCAATGATTTTTAGCACACATGAGCACCATGAGTACCAGTTATGTGCACCCCTGACTATATGTTACATCTGGCTCTCTCTCAGCCTGCTATTTCTCATGCTCCTTCCTAATTATATCAATCTGTGACTAACTACCCTGCTCCACTTAGCCAGATCCTGACACTCCTCCAACAGATTATCTTACAACATTATGAGTCAAGTCACACAGCATTTTTGCACCGTGTTTGCTTTCCTGTTATCGGACATCTGCCTGTCCCTGACCTATGCCTTTGCTTCAGCACTTGGACTCTTGCCTGTCTGCTTGTTGGCTGACCACTGCCTGTCTCTGTCCACCATCTCAGCCTCAGCCTGTGAAACTGTCAGCCTGGGAGTTTGGGATCACATATCCACCTGCAGGAACAAGGGACCTCCACAGTTTCAATTTAAGAACAGCTCTTTATCATTCACTCTCAAACCTTTTGGAACTTGTCATTTGCACCTTGACTTTTGTGAACCATGATCTCTCACTGTCACCAGACTCAAATTGTGCCTCGGACATTTGGCTAAATCCTTACCCGAGCAGTACAGGAAACCCAGAAAAAACACAGATATTAAAAATTTAATTCCTACAGTCTGTACCACCAAACAGCTTCCTAGGAAGCTCACCTCCACTTTTAATCGTTGGTCTGTGGGTTGTAGTGTTGTTCACTAGGCCTAGAATTACACTATAGACCACTGCATGCTGTTCAGAAGACTTTGATATGATTTTGGCATTCTCTATTTAGGTTCTTTCATGGCTGTTGTCGCATTTATCTAATCAACTACAATGTGTTTTATACAAAAACATTACTTCCAAATTCTCAGCAGTAAAATAAGAGACCAGGTGTCAAAGTCCAAAACCTCGTCCAGGTCATGATACTTGGGTAACAAATCAAGTTGAGGATTGCCTGTTGTGTGAAATACAGTGGGGACCTTGTGTGCCTCATGACCACCACGGTAACCATGAAGGCCCAACAGGAACCCTGAACACAAGACAGCTAACAGGGCTCTAGTGAAACAAGAAGTCCTCAATGGCGGATCAGGCAGTGGAGATGATGGCTTGTCACAGAACAACTGTAAAGGTGGATGAAGGCTGCAGTAGGGTTAGACCCCGATCATCTGGGATTTCCCAGCCACCAGACCAGGTTTTCTACACTGTGCTGAACACCCACAAGTCTTTTGGCAATCTACAAAGAGTGACAGGTGCAGGCTTGTGGATAAGGAAGCCCTTACCTCTGACATGGCACGGAAACAGCAGGTGTGTAATTTAGTCATCAGACGTTCATAAGAAGCAGAAAGGTTTTCTGATAGGTGAATCTGCAACTGAGCAGTAGGGCTGCCACAACTAGTCGATAGTCACGACTATGTCGACTACTGGAACCATTGACAACTAATTTATTAGTCGAGGAGTCGTTTATTTTATTTAAGTCTTTGTTTTTCTCTTAGTTCATAGCTTTAGGCAGAGAGCCGTCCTGCCGTCATTTGGACGTTCAAATTTTAGGAAAGACAGCTGATTAAAACAGTGGCCGTCTTGTTCAAAGCCGTTTCAAAGCCGCATAAAATGCGCAGTTTACCGACGGAGCTGTTGGTGTGTGTGTGTGTGTGTGTGCACACGCGCATGCGGAGTCAACTGGCTGCAGACTGCGAGCAAGGGAACCATCAGTGTGCTTGAGACAGCGAGCACAGAGCAGACAGAGAGGATTTTAACCTGAGAGAACATGTAAAAAACACACACACAACAAAACCAAACCATAGAGCTGCCTTTACTTCTCTTTCAACTTTCTATACCCACGCGGTTCTGATTGCACCGTCCAATTCACACCATGTGCGCATCGTACACTGAATTTATGAGATCATGACATGAAATAAACTGTCAAATATCCTTAAAACATTATTAAAAAATGAGAATATATACATGAACTGAGCAAAAATTACGCATACACGAGTTAAAAATAAAACCCTGATGTGGAGAAGCTGATGTGAGAGGCACAGATCACAAAAAGCAGGTGAGAACTCTGAACTTTAACAGCTGTTATTTTCCAAAGCTATGTATTTATTCATTATTAAGCTTAATGTAGTGTTCAAGCACAAAACGTGACTGATGAGAAAAAAAAATTACTTTTAAAAATGACTTCATCACACTAAAATGAACTGGAGTCAGAATAAAAATACAAGCTGCTGATTTTTGTTATTTTTCAAAGTTATTATAAGCTGCAGCTATATGTTTTATTAATTTCAAAGAGAGTTACCTCTTATTTTATTCTGATTTATTTCTACAAAAAATAGGGGGAGCCAAATCAGCCTGCATTGTTCTGTTCAGTTTATATCAAAGTTTTCCTGCATGTCTGTGTATTTTTTCCTTCTTTATAAGAGATGGTGTTTGCATTTGCTCCACAAAGATTTAAAACACAATAACATGTTCTTTATAGCAGTTCTGTAATTTCAGAAATGCAACAGAAACAACCACAAATCAGAAAAAGTGGGGACTATATGTAAAATGAAGATGAAAATAAAAATGTTGCACTATTCCCAGTTTCTCCAATCACAGAAGCAAACGTTCTTCCAGAGTTGTGTCTTGGTGGCTTCCCTCACCTGTCTCCTTCCAGCATGGACATTTAGTTTTTGAGAACTGCCTACCTGACACAGATTTACTATAAAGTACCACACCATTTGTATTTCTGAATGATTGATATAAATGAAGTCTAAGAAATAGTCACTGATTTGGAAATGTTCATGTTTTCATCCCGAACTTCTTCTTCTTTGTCTTTCGGCTGTTCCCGTTAGGGGTCGCCACAGCAGATCAATCGTTTCCATCTCACCCTGTCCTCTGTATCTTCCTCTGTCACACCAACCACCTGCATGTCCTCTCTCAGCACATCCATGAACCTCCTCTTTGGTCTCCCTCTTCTCCTCCTGCCTGGTGGCTCCATCCTCAGCATCCTTCTCCCTATATACCCTGGGTCCCTCCTCTGCACATGTCCAAACCATCTCAATTTCGCCTCTCTGACTTTGTCTCCAAACCGTCCCACCTGAGCTGTCCCTCTGATATGTTCATTCCTAATCTTGTCCATTCTTGTCACTCCCAAAGAGAATCTCAACATCTTCAGCTCAGCCACCTCCAGCTCTGCCTCCTGTCTTTTTGTTAGTGCCACTGTCTCTAAACCATACAACATAGCTGGTCTCACTACTGTTTTGTAAACTTTCCCCTTCACTCTTGCTGATATTCTTCGGTCACAAATCACTCCTGCCACCTTTCTCCACCCACTCCACCCTGCCTGCACTCTCTTCTTCACCTCTCTACCACACTCTCCATACTTTGAACAGTTGACCCCAAATATTTAAACTCATCTACTTTCACTTCTACTCCTTGTAACTGCACTATTCCATTGGGCTCCCTCTCATTCACACACATGTACTCAGTCTTGCTTCTACTGACTTTCATTCCCCTTCTCTCCAAAGCATATCTCCACTTCTCCAGACTAGACTCAACTTGCTCTCTACTCTCACTACAGATCACAATGTCATCTGCAAACATCATAGTCCATGGGGACTCCTGTCTGATCTCATCTGTCAACCTGTCCATCACCACTGCAAACAAGAAAGGACTCAGAGCTGACCCTTGGTGTAATCCCACCTCCACCTTGAATGAGTCTGTCATTCCAACTGCGCATCTCACCGCTGTCACACTATTCTTGTACATGTCCTGCACTACCCTAACATACTTCTCTGCCACTCCAGACTTCCTCATACAATGCCACAACTCTTCTCTTGGCACCCTATCATAAGCTTTTTCTAAGTCCACAAACACACAATGTAACTCTTTCTGTCCTTCTCTGTACTTTTCCAACAGTATTCTCAGAGCAAACATTGCATCTGTAGTGCTCTTTCTCGGCATGAAACCATATTGCTGCTCACAGATCTTCACCTGTTTTCTAAGCCTAGCTTCTACTACTCTTTCCCATAACTTGGCTGTGGCTGATCAGCTTTATGCCTCTGTAGTTACTGCAGCTCTGCACATCACCCTTGTTCTTGAAAATAGGAACCAGCACACTTCGTCTCCACTCCTCAGGCATCCTCTCACTTTCCAAGATTTTATTAAACAATCTGGTTAGAAACTCTACTGCCATCTCTCCTAGACATTTCCATGCCTCCATTGGAATGTCATCTGGACCAACTGCCTTTCCACTCTTCATCTTCTTCATAGCAGCCCTCACTTCTTCCTTGCTAATCTCTTTTACTTCCTGATTTACTCTCACCACATCATCCAGCCTTTTCTCTCGCTCATTTTCTTTATTCATCAACTCTTCAAAATATTCCCTCCACCTTCTCAGCACACACTCCTCACTTGTCAGCACATTACCATGTGCATCTTTTACCACCCTAACCTGCTGCACATCCTTTCCAGCTCTGTCCCTTTGTCTGGTCAATTGGTACAAGTCCTTTTCTCCTTCCTTACTATTCAACTTCTTGTACAGCTCGCAATATGCCTTTTCCTTTGCTTTTGGCACTTCTCTTCTCGCCTTACGCCGCATCTCCTTGTACTCCTGTCTACTTTCTTCATCTCTCTGACTATCCCAAAACATTTTCGCCAACCTCTTTCTCCTTATGCTTTCCTGGACCTCTTCATTCCACCACCAAGTCTCCTTGTCTTCCTTCCACTGTCCAGATGTCATACCCAGTACTGCCCTAGCTGTCTCCCTCACCACATCTGCAGTACTTTTCCAGTTGTCCAAAACTGCTTCCCCTCCAACTAGTGCTTCTCTCACCTGCTTGCTAAATTTCACACAACAGTCTTCCTCCTTCAGCTTCCACCATCTGATCCTTTGTTGAGCTCTTACTCTCTTCTTCTTCTTTACCTCTAAAGTCATCCTACAAACAACCATCCTATGCTGTCTAGTGACACTCTCTCCTGCTACCACCTTACAGTCTGTGATTTCTTTTAGCTTGCATCTCCTATAAAGAATGTAGTCCACCTGTGTGCACCTTCCTCCACTCTTATATGTTACCCTGTGCTCGTTTCTCGGAAAATGCTGCAGGCCTTAATTTAGGAAATTACGCATGATCCGACTAGTCAACTAATCGCAAAAATAATCATTGACTAGTCGACTATCAAAATAGTCATTTGTGGCAGCCCTACTGAGCAGTCCAATTTAGGATCCACTCTGCTCACCCTGAACAGGGAGGCGGCTAGAAAAGGTGCCCTAAACATAGTCAGCTTCCCGTTAACCTGTCTGGGTGACCATGTCTAGAGGGTCACCAGGTGTACGGGAGAAAGACAAAAACACAAGTAATGAAATTTAGTACATAGAACATACAAACATTCATGGACAACACAAATTCGGGCCAACCAGACAGTAAACAGCTCTCATCTCACATGAACTCCTGAAACTTGACCTCAACATCACTGCCTTCAGTGTAATAAGAACAGTAGGAGAAGGACAGCTACGGGATGACCAAAGAGGCTGCACTTTCTTCTGGAAAGTGCATGCTGAGGAGAAATGATGAATCCATGGTGTCGGTTTTACCATACAGAACTTTCTCCCTGCAAAACCGACTGAACTCCTGCTGGGTGTCAGTGAACTTCTGATGACTTCTGTGTGTTGATGCTTATGCACCAACACACCAACACCAACCAGGAAGAGACAGAAACTGAATTTGACAAGATAATGCCCTGCGATAGACTGGCGTCATGTCCAGAGTGTACCCTACATAAGCTCCAACCCCCACCCCATGACTGTTGTACACACAGTCTAAAACACGTGTAAAAAAGCAGCGATGCAATTTTAATCAACGATCATCTTCACCACACAGCTTCAGTGAAAGAGTAAAGTGTGAAAAACTGATTCAGAAAGTTTTCCATCCAGGATTTCATCATTAAAAGAGCAAATTTACTTCTTTACTTCTTCCAGAAGTATTTTTTTTTCGTTTTCTTTTTATTATTGTTGTTTATGCACCAGTGACAGCAGATCAAATTACTTGTATGTTAGAACTTACTTGGCAATAAATTCGATTCTGATTTGACAATCAATTAGTCCAGATTTAGCTCTTCTTCAAACAAGACAATTAGGGGTTATACTGTTTTTTTTTAAGTATGCAGTCCCACTCAGAAATGTTAAAAAGAAAAAACAAAACTGTCAACATGACTGAAAAACTCTGCTCTGCCTGTCTGACTGGATTAAAGGTGCAGTGTGTCATTTTTGAAGAGGAGAGCAAATGTTATGTCCATCAAACATTAATGTCTTTTTAAAAACTTTTCAATGTTATTTATTTTATTAACTTAGACAGAAACATGCAAAAAAGAACTTTGATATTATAACGTAAGTGTGATTATTTTGTCTATTATTCTTGCTTTCAATGCATCTAAAACCAGTCAAAATGACTCACAACGCGCCGCCTCAGGTAATAATTACCAACAGCACCGCTATACTAAAAATTTCTGGGGAAAACCCTGAATGTGGCTACGTTTACATGCCGTTAATATTGGGGATAAGGTCAATATTCTGGTTTCTGAATCATTAGGAATAACCCGTTTACTTGCTTAAGCAGACAGAGTTACTCCTGTATACATGGTCATTGGTATCATTTGGAATATCCCCATCGAAACAGCGACGCACGTCTTCCACTGGTGCTTGATTTGGTCTGGCGTTCGTGCAAATCCTCCTTCGCGTAACTTTTCAGCCACCTTCTTGTAAATGTCGCTATCTCGGTACTTTCTACCGTCAATAAAGGACATTATATTCATGTCTTTCACGATACTAATGAAGTACTCGGTTTCCTCCTCGCTCCAAAAGTGTGGTGCTGTGCTGCCATGTCTGGATTTCCCCATGCTTGTTTACCTCTGCTTCTGTGGTGTCTGGTGGGTTGTGCGCGCCGCATACAAGTAGTTGCCGTACTCAAAAGACCAAGATTCCTTGCGGATAGGACATGCGCACAACACAAAATAATGTTCCTTTCTATGGGGATATTCCGATGCACGTTTATATGACCTGATATTCGGGTTAGAAAAGGAATAACCCAGGGGTCATATTCAGGTTTTTTAAAAATCGGAATAAGAGCATACTCGGGCCGTGCTCAACCGGGTTATTGCTAATATTCCAGTTATGAAAGGGTTATGAAAGGGTTATTGGCTGCATGTAAAGCTGACGATTCAGTCCACTGACGATTCAGTCCACTATCTACAGAGTGGACTGAACGTAAAACATGACAGTGACATAATGTTACCATGGAAACCAGAGACATAGGCGCAACCTGAAAAAAAAAAAAAACTGAGAACACTGTACAAAACTAAAAGGCAATAAGCCCAAGAATGGCAGTAACAAAACCGATCATCATAGGAGCTAACATTCTGTGAAGAACGGAGCCTTAGGAAGAGAAAGAATAAAGCACCACCATATGCAACCCCGAGGAGCACGCCTGGTGAAGTGCGTGGCAGAGAATCAAAGGACTGAGCAGGGACAGAGGACAGGTGGCAAGGACAAAGAGATCCACGATGGTACATGACGCGCTCACTCAACCCTGACACAAGCAGGTGACAACATGGAAACACAGCGCTTCACACCCACACAGAATGAGAAGGAAACACTGATCCACGCACACCTGCTGGACACATCACACATGCACGCCAACAGACAGAAACAGATGGCACGCAGGGAAGCACACATATGCAAGATGTGGAAAAACCCCCACAAGAGACTAAAGGACCGAGAGGACATATGCGTATGGTGTTGGAGGAGCTCCAAAGGGAACACACATTCCCACATACACGACTCACACCCATCCATCCATCCACACATGTCCAGATCGCATACACGCACACATAAGGACAGTTAAGGCAGGTGCGACAGGACACACCCTTTCATCCATCCACACACACACACGCACCGGACTCTCTTTTACACACACATCCACAGACCAGAGGAGGACAAGCCCGATCAGGTGGACCCAGAAAGAAATCATACCAAACCCCAGACCCAACCCTACTAGGCTGGCACCTAACACCGTTTTTACTACCTTTGGTTTAACCTTCATAATTTTTCTTTAAAGAAACTGTTTACTTTGCCTTGTTTGGGATATTTTTTAAGCACAACCTCACCTATGTAAATTTACAGTTTTATTTCATTCTGGCATACTGCATTTACACAGTGAACCTAAATTCACACAAAAACATAAAATCTGAACAGAAAAAACTGTCAAAACCCCAAATATGTTTAACAAACCATTTTTATAACTATGCAACAAATGCAAGTATAAATTGTAAATTTCAAAAACATATGTTCAAATGTAGGAAACAACAGTTATATACAACTATTTATATGTACATTAAAATACAGGAAATGTGCAGTGCGGCTCTGACATGCACTGACTCGCTACGCAGCTCACCTGACCGGGCTGTTACAGATACATGGTCACACCCTCTCATGGGTTACATAACGTACGTGAATTATGATCATCATATAGCTGTAACATCACATGCAGCTGCACAGCGCTCTGCCCCAGGCGCTGCACGGTGCGCCGCTTACGCCCATAATGTGCATGATATCACAGATCCATTGTCAGTCCACCGTATGTATCAGAGGATGTATGTGTATTATCATGTTATCATGGCTGTTAGACCCCATCTAACTGCCCGCACTGTATTCGGTATGATTGCACAATGTTCACATCTAGTGCACATAATTTCCTTTGTGTGCCTTGAACAGGATACACTGGTGGTGGTGATGGGGGGTGGGGGTCCTGCTCATTTGGGGCAGAATCTGGCCGTGCCGGCAGGATTTGGCTCGCTTGATCCATTTCAAGGTTCACCAAAAGTAATCAGAATGTTCCGGATGCAGTCAGACTGTGGTACGACTGCCCTTCAACCGCCGTTCAAAAATTCTCCAGTTACAATCCAGCACAACAGTGGTATGCATGTTCTCTACATTCATGCTGGCCTTGTTGGTAGTTAACTTGCCAGTTAAGTGCCACATGTACATTCATACGGCATTTGTGCTCATTCGTGCTCCAGTGTGACGGGGAGGACGGTCAAGACATTCAGCCAGGATTCCACATGCTCAAACAATTCATACGGCCCCTCGAACACAGCCTCAATTACTTGAATTGCATACGAATTGCCGTAATTATGCTGTACCGCATCTGTACGGCAGTCAGAATGAGGCACCACTGCAACTCGATTGCCGTTCAAATGTTTTCCAATACGAACGCAACATGAATGTAGAATGCATGTGCTCTGGCCGCACAAATGTGCTGAGTGCTGTAACGATAGTGTATAATGCATTCGAGTGCAGCTCAAATTTGTATGACTGTTGTTCAAATCTTCATTCGTACGGCATTTGGACTCATTCATGCTCTAGTATCACGGGGGTATAACCAAATACCTTTCCTATCAAAAGGCTGGTCTTTTCCACCAAAAGATAAAGGGGAAATCATGGTTTTTCTTTTCCCATTGTAAATGCTCCAAGCAGAGAGAAGAAAAGTGAGGAAAACTACCCATTCCCGCGCGCTGGAGAAAGCGCGTTACCATAATAATTCAGGAAAATGCCTGGTGAAATTTATTAATCATTATTCAGGTTTTACTGGGTCTATCAACAAAATTTAAAAACTGGTATGTAGGTAGAAGTCTGCATTTTCAACAAACATTCAAACTGAAACTGAAAGTGTGCTGAATTTGATGGGAGAATCTCTTAATTCACGTTGAATGACTCCAGAGGATTAAAGTGTCTGAATAGAACAGGGATGAACTCATGGCTATTTCATTCAAAAGCAGTTATTGATCTGTGTGTGAAGAGTCTGCATTGGTCCTTTTAAAAGTGGAGAAAAACACCCTTAAACACATCAGACTGTAGGTTTAAACACAAATATGACATGTACCCACCGTTAGGTTGACAAGCTCGACCAAATTACTCCAGTAATGGCGGACTACCAGGCCGACAGACACCCATCCTTTTCGCTGAGTGTGTTCTCTCCTGTGGCGGTCCCTGAACTGCTCCACGAACACACTGAAGCTCTGCAGAAGTAGTAAGAGTCTTTTTTAAAGAGACAGGGAATAAAATGAGTTATTTAAGAAATGTGGAAACACGATCATGATGCCACTCCCTCTCCCCCACCACCACCACCACACACACTAATACCACTGTCGTCACTATAACATGAACATATATTTCTGTCAGTGAGGACAAGTCAAGTACTGATGAATATGTATTTTAAGATGTGCCAGCCAGATCACGCACAAATGAAATATGATGAACGGTTGATCAGTCAGTCAGTGGGTCCACAAAATTTATGCAATTCCTTCAAAACTACTAAATATTCAGCTCTGGAGTTTGGGATAGATACAGGTGCGGACCAGTGAACCACCTATTCTGGGCCATAGGGTTGAGTATCAAGAACCAGTTCTTTTCGAGAATCGTTAAGAAATGATTCGATCCACTGACATCAATAGCCTTTTTGCTTAACGATTCCCTTATCGGTCCATCAGAGCGGTGTCATGATTCTCAGGAGAGCTGGGCACAGCAGGAGGCAGGAGGCACAATGCAGACTCCTAAGCAGGTGGTAGGATATAAAGGCTTTATTGAAAATACTGGCAGAGGGTCTGGTACAGAAAAAGGCGGTCAGCAAGGCGAAGGTACAGAGGCAGGTGTAAAGCAAGAGCACTGTCAAAAATACAGGCTGAGGCCAGAGCACGGCAATCAAAGTTACAAGAGCTAAGACAAAAGGTGAGGTCGAGAAAAACAGGCACAGTCGGCAACAAGGAACTATGGCTAGGAACAAAGAACTATGGTACGTGAGCTGGAACGGAGATAGGAACACCAACG
This sequence comes from Thalassophryne amazonica, assembly GCF_902500255.1. Lineage (NCBI taxonomy): Eukaryota > Metazoa > Chordata > Actinopteri > Batrachoidiformes > Batrachoididae > Thalassophryne > Thalassophryne amazonica. The sequence continues at coordinate 4,866,205 of NC_047107.1, read as the reverse complement.
ATCAAACAAGTGAAAAGAAAAGTAGTAGGCCTTAAATACACAGTGGTTTAATTAGGATGCGAATTGAAGCAGGTGTGGTGGACTAATAAAGAGGAGAGGCAACCATGTGAGACAAGAGAGTGCTGTAACAGGTGGATGAGGATATGACAAACAAAACGAGGTGTGGTCAACAGAGATGAGGATTTACTAGTGAAAGGCAAGAGAGTGCAGTGGCAGGTGGATGAGGAGATGACAAAGAAATTGAGGCGTGGTCAACAGAGACTGGGGGTGAACACGAGAACCAAGATGAGGAGAGACAGACAAGAGAGTGCAGTGACAGCATGGACATGACTAGAAACCATAAACAATACTAAACTAACAAGACAGAGAAGAACAACTCGAACCAAAGGCTGCATGGAATATCCACAAGAACAGATTAATCCTTAACAATAAATAGAAAAGAAAGCAATAAGAAAATCAAAAACTGAAACTAGAATGGAACTGATATGCAGCGAGGTGTAAAACACAAAATATAATCAACGGCTGCAATGAACAACGTGACAAATAAAACCTGTGACAAAAAGCAATCATGATCAAAAATCAAAGACCGTGGATCAAAGATTAAACTAAACAAGAATGGAACTCAACATGTGGCTGAAGTGTGACGAACAGAAAACAACCAGCTGTGACAAAGCAAAATAAACAAGTGATCAAAAAAGCAGACAACAGAATTCAAAAAAGACAGAAAACATAACTGTCCAGGGCTGAGCAGGGGCAAGTCACGACAAGCGGCCATTGTTTTTGAGGGTGTTTGTCAGAAAAATGATCATTTCTCTATGTTGATTACAGACCCTGCAGCAGGTCTGCAATCAACCGCTTCTGTAATGGCTCCGCTTTGAAGCTTGACCCAATGAAGCAGTGCTCCGACCCACTGCTTCAATTAGTTCTTTGCTTCACTGCTTTTCAGAAGAGGCGAGTCTGTTTCTTAAACTCTCCCAAAGTGTTGTGAAAGTGTAGGAACACAGACCCACAACAGGGGGCGCAAATGAACGGACAATGGAGGAAGTCAAATAACAACACTTTACTGTTGTGAATGAGCACAACAAACACGGCAGGTCACAATAGTATGCAATGACGTCAATTTACAGAACGTGTCATGTGGGCAGGCTCGAAGATAAGAGACGTCTGTCCAAAGCAGAACCGGAACCACACAATTTCCTCCGCCACCGAACCCCGGGAATACTGGAGCCGCCAAGTCCCGAACTCCCAGGTGGCCACTGCCTCCGCTTGTCGGATCTGGTACTGCTGGCGAGGAACAAAAACAGTTAGATGTAGGTGTGTTTATACCCAGCAACACGTATGGTGGGAAATCCACCTCCACCTCTCGTCGAAAAGTCTGCTGTCAAAAAACACAAAGCAACAATATTCTTCTGTCGAAAAGACAACTTGATTGGCTGAGCTCGTTACCTCCTAAGAATAGCGATATCTCGGCAAAGAAGTGGAGATGTCGTCCTGCTGATATACGATTGAAGATCAGATGATTGGTGACAGCTGTCACAGGTAATAAGTGACAGCTGTCACCCCGGCTGCTCCTGTGAGGCGGCGGCGCCCTCTTGTGCCTGGAGCCCGCACTCCAGGCAGGGTGCCCTCTGGTGGTTGTGGGCCAGCAGTACCTCCTCTTCAGCGGCCCACACAACAGGACCCCCCCCTCAACGGGTGCCTCCTGGCGCCCGACCAGGCTTGTCCGGGTGGCGGCGGTAGAAATCGGCCAGGAGGGCCGGGTCTAGGATGAAGCTCCTCTTCACCCAGGAGCGTTCTTCGGGTCCGTACCCCTCCCAGTCCACCAAATACTGGAAGCCCCGGCCCATCCCACGGACATCCAAGAGCCGGCGCACAGACCAAGCCGGCCCACCATCGATGACCCGGGCAGGAGGCGGTGCCGGACCCGGAGCACAGAGGGGTGAGGTGTGATGCGGTTTTAACCGGGACACATGGAAAACAGGATGGATCCGCAGTGAGGCCGGAAGCTGAAGCCGCACTGCGGCTGGACTGATGACCTTGAGTATCTTGAAGGGACCGATGTAACGGTCCTGCAGTTTTGGGGAGTCCACTTTGAGGGGAATGTCTTTTGTCGACAACCACACCTCCTGCCCTGGCCGATATGCAGGGGCTGGGGTCCGCCGGCGGTCTGCATGGGCTTTTGCCCTCGTCCGGGCCTTCAGCAAAGCAGAACGGGCGGTGCGCCACACCCGACGGCACTTCCGCAGGTGGGCCTGGACCGAGGGCACACCGACCTCTCCCTCGACCACCGGAAACAACGGGGGCTGGTACCCCAGACACACCTCAAAAGGGGAGAGGCCGGTGGCAGAAGACACCTGGCTGTTATGGGCATACTCGATCCAGGCCAAATGGGTACTCCAGGCCGTCGGGTGCACGGCCATCACGCAGCGCAGGGCCTGTTCCACCTCCTGATTGGCCCGTTCTGCCTGCCCGTTGGTCTGAGGATGATACCCGGACGAGAGACTCACCGTGGCCCCCAGTTCCCGGCAGAAGCTCCTCCAGACTTGCGAGGAGAACTGGGGACCGCGATCGGAGACGATGTCTGTTGGAATCCCATGCAGCCGGACGACGTGGTGGACCAGGAGGTCTGCTGTCTCCTGGGCAGTCGGGAGCTTCGGGAGGGCCACGAAGTGGGCCGCCTTGGAGAATCGGTCCACTATCGTGATGATGGTAGTGTTGCCCTGGGACGGCGGGAGGCCCGTGACAAAATCCAGGCCGATGTGGGACCAGGGGCGATGAGGCACAGGCAGCGGCTGGAGCAGTCCCGGTGCCCTGCGGTGGTCAGCCTTGCCCCTGGCGCAGGTGGTGCAGGCCTGGATACAATCCCGAACGTCGGCCTCCAGGGACGCCCACCAGAAGCGCTGCCGGACAACTGCCACGGTTCTTCGCACCCCCGGATGACAGGAGAACTTGGAGCCGTGACAGAAGTCCAAGACTGCAGCCCTGGCCTCTGGTGGGACGTAAAGTTTGTTCTTCGGCCCGGTTCCGGGGTCCGGGCTCCGTGCCAGGGCCTCCCGGACGGTCTTCTCCACGTCCCAGGTGAGGATGGCCACGATAGCGGACTCCGGGATGATAGGTTCCGGTGGATCCGACAACTCAGTTTTGACTTCGTCTTCATGCACCCGGGACAAGGCATCCGATCTCTGGTTCTTGGTCCCGGGGCGGTAGGTGATCCGGAAGTCAAAACGGCCGAAGAACAGTGACCAGCGGGCTTGCCTGGGGTTCAGCCGCTTGGCGGTCCTGATATACTCCAGGTTCCGGTGGTGTAGAAGAATTTTTAGGTCCATATTTGAACTGTGATGAACTATCAAGTGTCCTGATCCGAACTGTATGTCCTCTGGTTGAACTAGCAGGTGTTCAACCCAAAAAAAGGGCTCTATTAGTCATTCAGTCTGTCAGGGGCTTTCCAAGGCCTTTTAGGTGCTTTCCCGCAGGCCACGTGCAGGGGCCTCAGGCCAGCTGCACGTGTGGCTGAGGCCACGTGCGGAGGGGGCCTCAGGCCAGCTGCACCTGTGGCTGAAGGTCTTTTAAAAAAATCAGTTGTAAATCCTTCATGTTTTAATGGGAGCATTTGTCACATTGAAATAATGGCCTAACACCTGCTTAGGGTTCACTAGAGGACGCTTCCAATAGAAAACCATGTCTTGGGAATGAAATAAATAAAAAAGTCAAAGGAGGAGCGATGCCCGCGGGTCTCCAATAAATAGACGAGCGCGGTTGTCATATTCAGTCTCTCTAGAGGACTCAGTTTGTCTAAGCTTTGTGTCGAAGGCTTAAATAAACTTAAAAACTCTGTGCATTTTATCTTGCTTAAGGCTGAATTATTCTAAAGTGTTGTGTCCTTTTTCTAGCATATCACTTGCAATTAGTTTGTGTTATCTAAAAGAAGACATCCCGAGAAGACTAAAGACGAGCCGCGACAGTGGTCAGTGAAAACCGTGAATGGCACGGACGTTCCCTCCAACAGATGTCTCCACTCTTCAAGAGCCTCTTTCACCGCAAGGAGTTTTCGATTGCCGACGTCATAGTTCCGTTCAGCCGGGGTCAACCTGCGGGAAAAATAGGCACACGGGTGAAGGACCTTATCGGTCTCTCCGCTCTGGGACAGCACGGCTCCTATCCCTGAGTCAGAGGCGTCCACTTCAACCATGAACTGGCGGCTAGGGTCGGGCTGCACCAAAACTGGCGCAGTAGAGAACCTTCGTTTCAACTCCTTGAACGCGGCTTCGCACCGATCTGACCAGGTGAAGGGGACTTTTGGAGAGGTCAGGGCTGTCAGGGGGCTAACTACCTGACTGTAGCCCTTAATGAACCTCCTATAGAAATTAGCGAAGCCGAGGAACTGTTGCAGCTTCCTACGGCTTGTTGGTTGGGGCCAATCTCTCACCGCCGCAACCTTGGCCGGATCAGGGGCGACGGAGTTGGAGGAGATTATAAACCCCAGGAAGGACAAAGACGTGCGGTGAAACTCGCACTTCTCGCCCTTCACAAACAGTCGGTTCTCTAACAACCGCTGCAGGACCTGACGTACATGCTGGACATGGGTCTCAGGATCCGAAGATGAGAATATCGTCCAGATATACGAAGACGAATCGGTGCAGGAAGTCCCGCAAGACGTCGTTAACCAAGGCTTGGAACGTCGCGGGGGCGTTGGTGAGGCCGAACGGCATGACCAGGTACTCAAAGTGACCTAACGGGGTGTTAAATGCCGTCTTCCATTCGTCTCCCTTCCGGATCCGAACCAGGTGATACGCATTTCTAAGATCCAGCTTAGTAAAGAGTTTGGCTCCATGCAGGGGGGTGAACACGGAATCTAACAATGGCAACGGGTATCGGTTGCAAACCGTAATCTCATTCAGCCCCCTGTAATCAATGCATGGACGGAGTCCGCCATCTTTCTTGCCCACAAAAAAGAAACCTGCCCCCATCGGGGAGGTGGAGTTCCGGATCAGCCCGGCAGCTAATGAGTCCCGGATGTAGGTCTCCATTGATTCGCGCTCAGGTCGTGAGAGGTTGTACAGCCTGCTGGACGGGAACTCAGCGCCTGGAACCAAATCAATGGCACAATCGTACGGACGGTGCGGGGGAAGGGTGAGTGCCAGATCCTTACTGAAGACGTCAGCAAGATCGTGGTACTCAACCGGCACTGCCGTCAGATTGGGAGGGACTTTGACCTCCTCCTTAGCCTGTGAACCGGGAGGAACCGAGGATCCTAAACACCCCCGATGGCAGGTTTCGCTCCACTGAACCACCACCCCAGACGGCCAATCAATCCGGGGATTGTGCTTCAACATCCATGGGATGCCCAAAATCACGCGGGAGGTAGAAGGAGTTACAAAAAACTCAATCTCCTCCCGATGGTTTCCAGACACCACCAGAGTTACTGGTTGTGTCTTGTGTGTGAGTAAAGGGAGGAGGGTGCCATCTAGTGCCCGCACCTGCAATGGCGAAGGAAGCGCCACCAGAGGGAGCCCTACCTCCCTTGCCCATCTGCTGTCTAGCAGATTCCCTTCTGACCCCGTGTCCACCAGTGCTCGGGCTTGAAGGGTTAAATCCCCGCTCAGGATTGTGACTGGGAGTCGTGTGGCAATTTGTGTGTGTCTTACTTGAATGTTTTGACCCCCCCTTAGCCCAGTCTCTAAGGGCGAGTGTTGTCATTTTGGCCATTTGGGGCAGTCTCTCTGTGTGCTCAGTTGAGCTGCAGAGAAAACACTCTCCACGGATCAGCCTCCCCATTTTGGCCCTGTGCATTTCCCTAACAACGGCAGCAGGGGGAGCTGTTGCCCCACAAAGCGCTGCGGCTGTGGAGCGTGGGGAGGGCGGCCCCTTTTCGAACCCGGAAGGGAGAAGGGCGGCGCGTATCCGGTCACGTCCTTCGCTCCCGACGGCGTTCCTCCAACCGATTGTCTAACCGTATAACGAGATCGATAAGCCCATCTAAATCCCGCGGTTCCTCCTTAGCTACCAGCTGCTCCTTCAGAACCAACGACAGTCCGTTTATGAAGGCGGCGCGGAGCGCAATGTTATTCCAGCCGGACCTTGCAGCCGCGATGCAGAAGTTGACTGCATAAGCGGCTGCGCTCTGGCGTCCCTGTCTCATTGACAGCAGCACTGTTGAAGCGGTCTCTCCTCTGTTAGGGTGATCAAACACTGTTCTGAACTCCCCCACAAACCCAGTGTATGCTGATAACAACCGTGAGTTCTGTTCCCAGAGCGCCGTAGCCCAGGCGCGTGCTTTACCCCGAAGCAGAGCAATCACATAAGCTATCTTACTGGCATCAGTCGCGTACATGACGGGACGTTGTGCGAAGACGAGCGAACACTGCATAAGAAAGTCCGCGCACGTCTCCACACAACCCCCGTACGGCTCTGGAGGGCTTATGTATGCTTCAGGGGAAGGTGGGAGGGGTCGTTGAACGACCTGTGGAACGTCACTGTTGCGCACAGGATCGGCAGGAGGGGGAGCCGCAGCAGCGCCCTGAGGGCGCGCTTCCACCTGCGCGGCGAGAGCCTCCACCCTGCGGTTAAGGAGAACGTTCTGCTCGGTCATTAGATCCAACCGAGCCGTAAAAGTGGTGAGGATTCGCTGCAACTCACCGATCATGCCTCCTGCAGACGCCTGTGCGCCCTGCTCTTCCATTGGCCGTTCAACAGCCGGTTGACGCCCCTCGGGGTCCATGACATTGGCCGAGATATCCTGTTGTGAAAGTGTAGGAACACGGACCCACAACAGGGGGCGCAAATGAACGGACAATGGAGGAAGTCAAATAACAACACTTTACTGTTGTGAATGAGCACAACAAACACGGCAGGTCACAATAGTATGCAATGACGTCAATTTACAGAACGTGTCATGTGGGCAGGCTCGAGGATAAGAGACGTCTGTCCAAAGCAGAACCGGAACCACACGATTTCCTCCGCCACCGAACCCCGGGAATACTGGAGCCGCCAAGTCCCGAACTCCCAGGTGGCCACTGCCTCCGCTTGTCGGATCTGGTACTGCTGGCGAGGAACAAAAACAGTTAGATGTAGGTGTGTTTATACCCAGCAACACGTATGGTGGGAAATCCACCTCCACCTCTCGTCGAAAAGTCTGCTGTCAAAAAACACAAAGCAACAATATTCTTCTGTCGAAAAGACAACTTGATTGGCTGAGCTCGTTACCTCCTAAGCATAGCGATATCTCGGCAAAGAAGTGGAGATGTCGTCCTGCTGATATACGATTGAAGATCAGATGATTGGGTTAGGGTTAGGGTTAGCTGTCACTTATTACCTGTGACAGCTGTCACCCCGGCTGCTCCTGTGAGGCGGCGGCGCCCTCTTGTGCCTGGAGCCCGCACTCCAGGCAGGGTGCCCTCTGGTGGTTGTGGGCCAGCAGTACCTCCTCTTCAGCGGCCCACACAACACAAAGCCCAGGGCTGTGAAATGAAAATTGTGAAATCCGAGGAAAATTTGCAGGGAGCCGGGGTCTAGGCCCCATGGGGCCCCAGAAACCAAATTAATTTTGTATCTAATGACACATTTTCGCCATCTCTTGGAAGAAAAAAACTCAAAAGAAGTACATATTTAAATGATTCAACCTTTCATTTGAACCGCCAATGATAATGTTGAAATAACAGAACATGACGTGGAAGTAGGACCTGGAATGATTTTCCTTTTAATAGTAAACAAAATTATGCATTAACTCAGAACAATTAAAATACATGAAATTCATGAAGACTGAAAAGACTGTTACAGCATTTCAAAAACCACAGCTAAAGATTGGAGAATATTTTGAAAATCATGGTAATATATCAATATATCAACATAACACTGTTATTTCTACCTGGTTCTTGTATGTAAAATTCTGCCCTTACCAAAAGCCAAACCATTGCATTCCTCATTTTGAGTTTATTCAAGGTCACGTTAGAAACCAGGCCTGGGAACCTCACCGACAGTGTCCATCTTGTGAAAGGCCCCTAAAATGAGTCATACAACACTTTTTATACCTTGTGGGTGTTAACATGGGTGTGGTTTAGTCTCACATTTCTAATGTTACTGGCTCTCACCAACAGGGGGAGCTCTCCCTGTGTCTGAAACCTGGACACATGATAGAGTAAAACTCAGAACTTCCAAACAAATAACACAAATGCTTAATAGCTAACATAAAACAAAGAATTAGCACAGATATTATCTAACAACATACTGTAACAAAAAAGCCACATATTCTTGTGTAAATTCCTGTAAATTCACTCAAAGCCAGTGTCTTTTTCCCATGAAAAAAGTCTATATTAATAAAAACTCATTTATTCTTGTGTAAAGTCATGTAAATCCATTCAAAGCCACGTCTCGTTTTCCAATGAAAGAAATTCTAGATTAATGAAAAAAGTAACATAATCTTGTCTAAAATCCTGTTTGAAGAGCACAATATTTATTTTCCTGAAAGAGAAAAATTCTTACTATGTTTCCTGATGGTACAGTTTGCTTTTTTCATTTATCATTCAGGTGTGTTCATGAAGCCAGCGACAATTCAAAGGATTGTTGTCCTTATCAAACATTTTCAATCCATCTTTCTCACCATCTTGTGTCTGCCCAACGTCACTCTGTGACACAGACAAGGGCGTAGGTTTGGTCTCAGCTTTGGTAGGGACAATACCACCCCCCCCCCCCCCACCCGGCCCCCCTGCTCACCACCATCACCCCCTAACCCACTCATACCATTAGACGCACAAGTACAGCATAATACATAACATATGACGACATAATGCTGAATAATTTAAGACTTTATTTACAATATTAAGTGTGTAGGCAAACAAACAAATAGCTTAAATAACAAAATTGCACCCCAAATCACAAATCTATTCTATAGGCCTACACCTGAGAGAACAAGACAACAAAAAAAAAAAAACTTGTGGAGCTAACAACAAAAAAAAAGTTTTTGCAAACAAGATGTATAATCTATTCTCTTCATCAATAATGCAGTTGTAGGTATCTGGCAACCTAATTTGCCAAAAACAAAAAAGGGATTTCCAATGATATATATGGTGTATTACGGTAAATGTAAGCCTGTGATGTCATAACGCAGAGGAAAAACACGGAAGTTTCACACTAGTGCGCCGCTGATTCTCATTACCGTAAGTTCTCATGTAAGCCCTCACTCTGAAAAATTTCAACACTGACAGCAAGCCAAGAACCCGTGCTTTCCAACAGTGTGCTATATGTTGCATATATTACAGTAAAGTGCGTTCGGTGACTTTTGAAACAAGGGAAAAGTATGAAAAAGAGCGCAAAAGTGACAGAAAAGTACATAGACAGACAGCAAACATAAATGTATTTTTTAAGGAAAAGGCAGGATGTTAGTGTCATTTGTGAAGGTGTGTGTGCGTTTTTGTGTGGGTGTGCAGTTTATTTTAAGTGTGGCGCACAGCATTGTTCGCAACCCCTCCCCCCCGCCCTTCTTGTTTTTCTGCACCGGAGCAGTGTTGCCAGATATGAAATATGAAACTATCGTACCAAAACCTCAAAATTATCGTATTTTGGGAGAAATTATCGTACACAAACAAAACGCATACAACGTAGCTATTTTAGCGTTTTTTTTTTTTTTTAATTTACAAAGAATTTTATGTCACATTTTTAAACAGTAATTATATTAATGGGGAAACTATGGCACAAAAAGAACGCAAATGCACAAGCAAATGCACTACCAGACTGTGAAGTAACACAAACATGTGTTAATTACCAGACTAGAAAGAGTCGAATTCAACCTCGAGGTCGCTGTCGTCATCCGATGCCATGGCCACTTGTGCAGATTTTGTTGAACACAGAAAAAATGTTGACACCTCCATAAGGAACTTGAACTTTTTTTTATTTTTCTTGTATATCTCTTTGCTCGTGTTTTTTTTTTTTCTTGTATATCTCTTTGCTCTTGTGTTTTGTTCGTTTGTTATTGCATTTGTTGAAATACAGTTTCGAAAAAAAAAAAAAAAGATGTTGGTTGGGGAATCTTCCTGTCCTGTCCTGCAGAGATTGGATGGGAACTCATTACTTTGGATGGGGAGGGGGCGGGCTTTCAAATGACTGTCCCGGCAGCCCAAAGCCAGCAGCAGCCCTGTGTGTGGTGTGTCTTTGATGCCGCCTGAGTGCAACGCCTGCAAAATGATTCTTGGGTGTCAGAGAGAGATGCGTGTTTGGGCAACCAACTGAAATTATCGTACATATTGGGTTTTTTCCCATTATAGATCGTACATCGTACAGATGGCAAAACTATCGTACAAATACGATAATTATCGTACATCTGGCAACACTGCACCGGAGCCACCCATCCTCTGCGCTCCGGGACCTCCCACTTTACAAATTAAGCACTGCCTGCCACGAGATGCGCTTTGTTTACGTCCATGTGAGAAGAACGTGAGCCAATGAAATTGCAACATGGGTAACCCTGTCATTCTGGCACGTCGAAAACACAAAACGTGACGACTAAAATTATAGTATCGAGTTCGCAAAAAAATAGTGAATGATTTTGTTATATAAACAAAAATGCTAAATATTGGTAGGGACTATTTTGCCATCCCAAAATATTGGTTGTGACTTGTCCCTATGGTCCATATGCAAACCTACGCCCCTGGACACAGACATGCTGCAAAATTCTTCTTTTAAAACTTGAGAGCTCTTGAAAGCCATTTAAAGATGTCAATCATGACTAACTTTTGTGCGGATTAAAGTCACTAACTGGGACTCTTGTCTTGTTGTGAGCAACAAACGAGAATCATCCTCCATTCTGTTCACACAGCTACAAAGGCCACGCGGCTCTCTGCCAAGTCACCTTGGAGTCCGGTCGGAATTAATATCTTCAAAGCAAATCACGGTTTTAAGAGCATTTTCACGGTATGGTAGAACGCTGGGGTTGCACCGAAATTGGCCTTATATTTCCAGTATCTAAACATATTAGGTAAAATGTCATATATGGATAAATACATGATAGAATGAAGTACCTGTAAATAAAAAAATAACAAACAAAAACTATTTGTTTATCTTGAAAATATATCAAGCAGTTGAATTTTGGGCAGAAATGACTTTCGCATTTGAAAAATCACAGTTTTCCAAGTTCCCCCCCTCTAGCTGCCACCTTTGTTGTGAAAGTGTAGGAACACGGACCCACAACAGGGGGCGCAATGAACGGACAATGGAGAGAGTAAATAACAAGATTTACTACAGAAACCAGCACGAGTAATACAACAAACACAATTTGGGGTCGAATCCGTTGGTGTCGTGTGGGCAGGCTCGAAGGTAGGAGACGTCTGTCTCAGTCGAACCGGAACCACCCAGATCTCCTCTGCCACCGAACCCTGGAAATACTGGAACCGCCAAGTCCCGAATTCCCAGGTGGCCACTGCCTCCGCTCGTCGGATCCGGTACTGCTGGCAGGAGAGAGCAACAACACACAGGAGTGGATAAACGCACCCCGTAACAGAGAGGGGAGAAGCCGCCTCCACCTCTTGGCAAGAATAGCAGGAAGGTGAGTACTTATCCCAAAATGAGGTGTTTAGTAGTCACCAGTCCTGAAAACAAGGTTTTAGTTGATAATGCAATGTGTATCTGCAGAGAATACTACCTTGGTCTTAGGCGATATCTCGGCACTGAGGTGGAGACGCCGTCCTCCTGATATACCTTGGTGCTGAGTAGAACAGCTGTGTCTGGTGATGGGTGACAGCTGTCACCCAGGCTACTCCCATGATGCGGCAGCGCCCTCTGGTGCCTGGAGCCCGCACTCCAGGCAGGGCGCCCTCTGGTGGTGGTGGGCCAGCAGTACCTCCTCTTCAGCGGCCCACACAACAACCTTATCGTGGTGGGGGAGTGTGCGTACCCGGATGATCCTAGGAGCTATGTTGTCGGGGGCTTTGTGCTCCCTGTAGGGTCTCCCAAGGCAAACAGGTCCTAGATGACGGGTCAGACTAAGGGCAGTTCAGAACCTCCATGACCAGTAAAAAATCAAGGACCGAGACGTCGCCTGGTATGGCGGAGCCGGGGCCCCACCCTGGAGCCAGGCCTGGGGTTGGGGCTCGCGCACGAGCGCCTGGTGGTCGGGCCTTAGCCCATGGGGCCCGGCCGGGCTCAGCCCGAAAGAGCGACGTGGGCCCGCCCTCCTGTGGGTTCGCCACCTGCAGAGGGGGCATTGGGGGTTGGGTGCAGAGAGGATTGGGTGGCGGTCGAGGGCGGGTGGCCCGGCAGCCCGGTCCATGCTCACAGCCCCTGGCTGTTGGGACGTGGAATGTCACCTCGCTGGGGGGGAAGGAGCCTGATTTTTTCTGAAAAAATTCGACTTTCGATTTTTTCCAATTTTTTCACCCCCTACTTTTTTGAAGAAAACATTTAGTACAAATGACAGAGATAACTCAAAAGAAGGTTTGCTTTTATTTGATCAAAAACTTAAAACTAACCCCTACTTACCTCCTGGAATTGAAGCTCCAACTGTTCTTTTGATTTAAAAAATTCACTTGGGTAAATGATTCCACCAGAGTAAGCTGCTTTTTAGCGGGAGTTTGCACTCTTGTTCCCCTCGTAAAGTGTAGCATTTCTCCCACACTCTTCTTTCCATGACAAACACTCCTGTAACAGCGGAATGTGCCGTTAATTTCTAAACTGGACGCTGTGTTTTATCCGGGACGTCGTCTGACTAGCACAGGAATTGTGGAAGACGTGGACATCAGCACTTTTTTGGCACATTGAGACGGACGTGGGGAGGAATTCCACGCTTCGCGATGGAGCCGCATGGCGCAAAGCAACGCCATGATGAAGCCTCACAGGACATGTTCTGGCATGTCCAGGCTCATCCACAATTTCTCGGTTAGTCACACGACTGAAAACCCACCGACAGCCATCTGAAAGCCATCTCAAAGCCGTCCTGTGAGACCAACACGGAGGTGGTTTTGTGCCGCGCCATGAACGTCTCCGTGGCGCATCCGTCCGCTTTTCTTTCCATGAAAAAAACTCCTGTAACAGTGGAATGTGCCGAAAAAGTACTGATGTCCACGTCTCCTGCCATTTTTGTGTAAGTCAGACGACGTCCCGGATCAACAAAGCCTTCAAACAACCAGATCAAAATGATCTGGTTGTTTCAGCGTGTTGTTTCAGCACGTAGATGTGCGGAGGATTTCACGCGTCTGCTCACAGGCGAATGACACAACCGACAGGCGTGAAAAAACTCACGCATGCGCACGAAGGTTCAAGCTTGGCTGATGCAATCACATGTGATTCAAATCCATATAGTTTTTGAAAAAAATAAAAAGGTCCGTTACTTTTTGGACAGACCTCGTATATTTTGCCTGTCAAAATAAGCTAACTCCAGGTTAAAAATACTTATCGTTTTATAGTGAATAGATTTTATACATTACTGCGTTTGGATGAACAATTTATACATTTACTTGCCCATCAAAATAAGCAAACTTCGTCAAGTAATTTTTGCAGTGCACACATATGCAGTTAGCGAGGAACCTCATCTCGACGATGCACCTCATCTCAACAGAACCCCGGCCTAATAACCAATTTGGCACCTTAAGAGTTGCTGCAGTCTAAACAGCACAGAGAATGAACATTATACAACCAAAATGTACATTTTTATGCTTTTCCTCACGTTATTAAGAGGCAGCAACAATTCTCTGGCACGCAAAGGATTATGGGATATCTCAACAGGGCAAATGAACACTGGCCATCTACTGGCCAGTAGATGGCAGTAAGGACACTGAAAATTTGCTGAAACAAATATTCCAAATAATCCGTGTCTGCTACGTTTAATCTGTGTGAAATAAATAAATGCAAAACGAATTTCAGACATCTTATATATATTACTCTGGCACAAAGATGACCAACAGTGTTGTAAAGGACAATAAGCAGGACGTTAAAGAGCAAACTTCACTTTTCCCCAGAATGACATGAACAGGAAACGATCGTAGCTCACACAACCTGAGCTTCTGGTATGTTTACATAAAACAAACACAATAACAACGTCTATAAACCAGAGAATATATTCACAAGAGTTTTAAGCACAATATACAAAGAGTTTAATGCTGTTGTCCGTGTGCAGCGGTTTAAGTGCAGCCTGATCAGAGCGTCTCAAGTAGGGCTGCAGCTATCGATTATTTTTGTAATCGAGTATTCTATCGATTATTCTGGCGATTAATCGAGTAATTGGATAAAAAGTACTTTTGTGTTTTTAAACAACATCAATGGTCCAGGGTTCTCCCTAAGCAATGGCACAATGTTCCTGTGCCAAAGTCTTGACATTTGCTGAAATGGCGATGGGATGTGGCTTTCTGTTGTTTTTTGTCCCCAACATGTAAAATTTAACCATTTTGAGTTGTTTTTTTTTTAGGTTGGTGGACTGGATCCCTACATGATTTATGTATTTAGTTATTTATTTATCCCTGTTTCTCTGTGATTCAGCAGATGCATTTCAGCAGAGGTTGAACATGCAGCCTCGCAGTTACTGTTTTTTTTTTTTTTTAGTTACCGTGTTTGTGAAGCATTGTGTGTTGCCCAGAAAAAGCGAAACACTGAGTGCAAGTCTGAATAGCAGCTTCGAATGTGGGTCCCCAGCTGTCAGGTCAGTAGTCACTCACCACGTCGAGCAGACTGTGTACTTTTTAATAATAGACAAACACACTGCTTCTGGGTTTATCGGTTTAGCTTTATAAAAGGTAACTTTTCAGTTGGCGGATAAACTATTATTGAAGCTAACTTTTTGCTTACCTTTGCCCACCACTGATTATATGACCGAAATGTAACTTTTTATGCCTTTCATAATATTTATGAAAAAATGCTGCATGAGACCCTGAAAACTTGCTAAAATAAATATTCCATGTCCATTCCTGCATGGAACTTCATAAATGCCAACCGAATTTCAGACATCTTATGTTATGCTGGAACAAACAGCATAAACAGTGTTGTAAATCAAATCAAATCAAATCAATTTTATTTATATAGCGCCAAATCACAACAACAGTTG
Organism: Thalassophryne amazonica; assembly: GCF_902500255.1. Taxonomy (NCBI): domain Eukaryota; kingdom Metazoa; phylum Chordata; class Actinopteri; order Batrachoidiformes; family Batrachoididae; genus Thalassophryne; species Thalassophryne amazonica. The sequence goes on along the minus strand of NC_047107.1, from coordinate 4,851,186 downwards.
CCCCAAGGCGCTTTATATTGCAAGGCAAAAGCCATACAATAATTACAGAAAAACCCCAACAGTCAAAACGACCCCCTATGAGCAAGCACTTGGCGACAATGGGAAGGAAAAACTCCCTTTTAACAGGAAGAAACCTCCAGCAGAACCAGGCTCAGGGAGGGGCAGTCTTCTGCTGGGACTGGTTGGGGCTGAGGGGAGAGAATCAGGAAAAAGACATGCTGTGGCTTATTGTCCTTGTAAAGGACAATCAGCAGGATGTTAAAGAGCAAACTTCAGTTTCCTGCAGAATGACATGAATAGGAAGTGACCGCGGCTCACAGTGGTTCCCACTAAAAGTAACGGTGAAACAACCTGAGCTTCTGGCATGTTTCCATAAAACAAACACAATAACAATGTTTATAATCCCAGATAATATATTCACAAGAGTTTTAGGCACAATATACAGGTTTATATAGTTTTATGCTGTGATGTTGTCTGTTGTCCATGTTCAGTGGTTAAATTGTAGCCTTATCAGACCATCTCAATGCGAGCTCTCCAAACTTTTGCAGGATTTTGCGACATTTGAAACCTCAATAGGGCGAATACCACACACAAATTACAGTTGGTCTATTCACACTCCCATGGCAGTGTTCTATGCATTTTGACCGGGGGTGGGGGGTGGTGGTGGTGATCAGAGTAGCCCGACAACGGGCCTGGCTATGAATTGAGCCGGATACTGGCCTCCATTTTGGAGTGAAATTTCCCACTCCCAAGTGTAAAAAAAATTTAAAAATGTAAAAATAGGAGTGCAGCGCTCGCATCACACCCCCAAACGTTACCAAAGTGAGGCTGACCAACGCTGACGTCAGCGTCTCGGCCGCAAACCAATCACAGGCGAGGAGAGAGAGGCCAGTATCTGGCCCAATTCAGGGCCAGTTGTCGGACTATGATGAGAGGAGATCATTTGAATTTCTCATAATGCCTTTTGGCTTGTGTGTCTGTTAATGCTCAAACTTTCTTTAAAACATTACTTTAAAAGATATATGTTGTGAAAGTGTCGTGACACGGACCCACAACAGGGGGCGTTAATGAACGGACAATGGATAAGCCAAAAAGTAACAATTTAATGTTGTGAATCCCACAACGATGTACAGACAATAACAATACAGTGACTGTCAATCATACACCAGGTGACGTGTGGGCAGGCTCGACGATAGAAGACGCCTGGCAAGAGAAAAGCCGGATCCACACAGCTTCCACCGCCAACGGAGCTGAAGAACACCGGAGCCGCCAAGCCCTGAGCCCCAGGTGGCCGCTGTCTTCAGCAGTCAGACCCGGTACTGCTGGCAGAGAACAGAGACAGTCCAGATGAGTGTGAGGTCGCACACTCAGTAATCCCACAGTCTGTATTCAGTAAAGGAGGGAGAACCTCCACCGCCAATCACACACTTGTGCAGCTCCTGTCTAACCACTTATCTGATTGGAGTGTGAAGCGAAGCCGTCGCTGATCACACCAAACGCCAATCCCTCAGATAAGGCAAACACCAGAGGATAACGGCTGCAAAAGAAGTTCAGATTATTACTCAACGTTTTGAGTCAGCAGAGAAAATTACCTGATTGGTAGTTGATTTCTCGGCGGGGAGGTGGAGTTGCAATCCGGCCTTTATGGTGGTGGTGATGAGTAGTGGATGAGTGACAGCTGGTACGGATGATGAGTGACTGACAGCTGTCACTCCTGGTCGCTCCGAAGCCCTCTCGTGCTTGAAGCCCGCACTTCAAGCAAGGCGCCATCTTGTGGTGGTGGGCCAGCAGTACCTCCTCTTCAGCGGCCCACACAACAGGACCCCCCCCCCCCAACGGGCGCCTCCTGGCGCCCGACCAGGCTTGTCCGGGTGCCGCCGGTAGAAGTCGGCCAGGAGGGCCGGGTCCAGGATGAAGCTCCTCTTCACCCAGGAGCGTTCTTCGGGTCCATACCCCTCCCAGTCCACCAAATACTGGAACCCCCGGCCCTTCCGACGGACATCCAGGAGCCGGCGCACGGTCCAAGCCGGCTCCCCGTCGATGATCCGGGCAGGAGGCGGCGCCGGTCCGGGGGTACAGAGGGGTGAAACGTGGTGAGGTTTGATGCGTGACACATGGAAAACCGGGTGGATCCGCAGTGAAGCTAAAGCTGCCAGCTTCACTGCGGCTGGACTGAGGATCTTGAGTATGGGGAAAGGTCCAATGTATCTGTCCTTCAACTTTTGGGATTCCACTTGCAGGGGAATGTCCTTTGTGGAAAGCCAAACCTCCTGCCCAGGCTGATACGCAGGGGCCGGGGCACGCCGGCAGTCTGCATGGTTCTTGGCCCTCGTCCGGGCTTTGAGCAGGGCAGAGCGGGCGGTACGCCACACCCGACGGCACCTTCTCAGATGGGCCTGGACCGAGGGCACCCCGACCTCTCCCTCCACTAGCGGGAACAATGGGGGCTGGTACCCCAAACACACTTCAAATGGGGAGAGGCCGGTGGCAGACGAGACTTGGCTGTTATGAGCGTACTCGATCCAGGCCAGATGGTCACTCCAGGCCGTCGGGTGCGCGGAGGTCACGCAGCGGAGGGCCTGCTCCAGTTCCTGGTTAGTCCGCTCTGCCTGCCCGTTCGTCTGGGGGTGGTACCCAAACGAGAGACTCACGGTGGCCCCCAGTTCCCTACAGAAACTCCGCCAGACCTGGGAGGAGAACTGAGGACCACGATCCGAGACTATGTCTGATGGAATCCCATGCAGACGCACGACGTGGTGGACCAGGAGGTCTGCAGTCTCCTGGGCCGTCGGGAGCTTCGGGAGGGCCACGAAGTGGGTCGCCTTGGAGAACCGGTCCACTATCGTTAAGATGGTGGTGTTTCCCTGGGACGGCGGGAGGCCCGTGACAAAGTCCAGGCCGATATGAGACCAGGGGCGACGAGGCACAGGTAGAGGCTGGAGGAGGCCTTGGGCCTTGTGGTGGTCGGCTTTGCCCCTGGCACAGGTGGTGCAGGCCTGGACATACTCCCGGACGTCGGCTTCCATAGACGCCCACCAGAAGCGCTGCCGGACCACTGCCACGGTCCTTCGCACCCCTGGGTGACAGGAGAGCTTGAAACCGTGACAGAAGTCAAGGACCGCAGCCCTGGCCTCTGGTGGGACGTACAGTTTGTTCTTCGGACCGGTCCCCGGGTCTGGGCTCCGTGTCAGGGCCTCCCGGACGGTCTTCTCCACGTCCCAGGTAAGGGCGGCCACGACAGTGGACTTGGGGATGATGGTTTCAGGGGGGTCTGACAGCTCGGTCTTGACCTCCTCTTCGTGCACCCGGGACAGGGCGTCAGATCGTTGGTTCTTTGTCCCGGGGCGGTAGGTGATCCGGAAGTCAAAACGCCCGAAGAACAGCGACCAGCGGGCTTGCCTGGGGTTCAGACGCTTCGCGGCCCGGATGTACTCCAGGTTCCGATGGTCCGTGAAAACCGTAAATGGTACCGATGCTCCCTCCAACAGGTGTCTCCACTCCTCAAGAGCCTCCTTCACCGCAAGAAGTTCCCGATTGCCGACGTCATAGTTCCGTTCAGCTGGGGTCAACCTGCAGGAAAAGTAGGCACATGGATGGAGAACCTTGTCGGACTCCCCGCTCTGGGACAGCACGGCTCCTATCCCTGAGTCAGAGGCATCCACTTCAACAACAAACTGGCGCTTGGGATCGGGCTGCACCAGAACCGGTGCAGTCGAGAACCGGCGTTTCAACTCCCTAAACGCGGCTTCGCACCGATCCGACCAGGTGAAGGGGACTTTTGTGGAGGTCAGGGCTGTCAGGGGGCTAACTACCTGACTGTAGCCCTTGATGATCCTCCGGTAGAAATTTGCAAAACCGAGGAACTGTTGTAGTTTCCTACGGTTCGTTGGTTGGGGCCAATCTCTCACCGCCGCAACCTTGGCTGGATCAGGGGCGACGGAGTTGGAGGAGATGATGAACCCCAAGAAGGACAAAGAAGTGCGGTGGAACTGACACTTCTCGCCCTTCACAAACAGCCGGTTCTCCAACAACCGCTATAGGACCTGACGTACATGCTTGACATGGGTCTCAGGATCCGGAGAAAAGATGAGTATATCGTCTAGATATACGAAGACAAACCGATGCAGGAAGTCCCGCAAGACGTCATTAACCAATGCTTGGAACGTCGCGGGCGCATTGGTGAGGCCGAATAGCATGACCAGGTACTCAAAGTGACCTAACGCGGTGTTAAATGCCGTCTTCCACTCGTCTCCCTCCCGGATCCGAACCAGGTGATACGCATTCCTAAGATCCAATTTTGTGAAAATTTGGGCTCCATGCAGGGACGTGAACACTGAATCCAACAGAGGTAACGGGTATCGGTTGCGAACCGTGATCTCGTTCAGCCCTCTGTAATCAATGCATGGACGGAGTCCGCCGTCCTTCTTGCCCACAAAAAAGAAACCAGCACCCATCAGGGAGGTGGAGTTCCGGATCAACCCGGCAGCTAACGAGTCCCGGATGTAGGTCTCCATTGATTCGCGTTCCGGACGTGAGAGGTTGTACAGCCTGCTGGACGGGTACTCAGCGCCCGGTATCAAATCAATGGCACAATCGTACGGACGGTGCGGGGGCAGCGTGAGTGACAGATCCTTGCTGAAGACGTCAGCAAGGTCGTGGTACTCGGCCGGCACCGCCGTCAGATTGGGGGGGACTGAAACCTCCTCCTTAGCAGTCACACCGGGTGGAACCGAGGATCCTAAACACTCCCGGTGGCAGGTTTCGCTCCACTGAACCACAACCCCAGACAGCCAATCAATCCGGGGATTGTGTTTTAACACCCATGGAAAACCCAAAATCACTCGGGAGGTAGAAGGTGTTACATAAAACACAATCTCCTCCCTGTGATTCCCAGACACCACCAATGTCACTGGCTGTGTCTGGTGTGTGATTAGTGGAAGAAGGGTGCCATCTAGCGCCCGCACCGACAATGGTGACGGTAAGGCCACTAGAGGGAGCCCAACCTCCTTTGCCCATCTGCTATCCAGCAGATTCCCCTCCGACCCCGTGTCCACCAGTGCTGGGGCGTGAAGGGTTAGATCCCCACTCAGGATCGTGACTGGTATTCGTACAGATCATCGGGGTTTCCCCACGTGGGTGTTGTGACCCACCCTTAGCCCAGTCTCTAAGGACGAGTGCTGTTGTTTTGACCGTTTGGGGCATTCTCTCTGTATGTGCTCGGTAGAGCTGCAGAGAAAACACTCTCCACGGATCAGCCTCCTTTGTCTCTGATCTGATCGTTTTTTGGCCCTGCTCGTTTCCATAGCAACGTCAGCAGGGGGAGCTGTTGTCACGTGGAGAGCCCTGGCAGTGGAGCGTGGGGAAGTCGGCTTCCTTTCGGACCCGGGAGGAAGAGGGACGGCTTGTGCCTGGCCACGCCCCCTGTCTCGTTCCCGTCGGTGTTCCGTTAATCGGTTGTCTAACCGTATAACTAGGTCGATAAGCCCATCTAAATCCCGCGGCTCGTCCTTCGCCACCAGGTGCTCCTTAAGGACCAGAGACAGTCCATTTACAAAGGCGGCGTGGAGCGCAACAGCATTCCAGCCGGCTCACGCTGCCGCGATGTGGAAGTCGACTGCATACTTCGCTGCGCTCCGACGCCCCTGCTGTATCGACAGCAGCACACTTGAAGCGGTCTCGCCTCTATGAGGGTGGTCGAACACCTGTCGGAACTCCCTCACAAACTCAGTATAAACCGTTAGGAGCCGTGAATTCTGCTCCCAAAGCGCCGTAGCCCAGGCGCGTGCCTCTCTTCGAAGCAAATTCATCACATAAGCCACCCGGCTGGCGTCTGCTGCGTACATGACGGGACGCTGTGAAAAGACGAGCGAGCACTGCATCAAGAAGTCCGCGCACATCTCCACACAGCCTCCGTACGGCTCCGAAGGACTTATGCATGCTTCAGGGGAAGGTGGGGGGGTTCGTTGAACGACCACCGGAATGTCTGTTTCTGGCACACGATCAGCAGGAGGAGGTGCTGCAGCAGCGCCCTGAGCTCTGCTCGGTAATTAAATCCAAGCGAGAGGTAAAGGCGGTTAAGATGTGCTGCAGCTCACCCAACACGCCTCCTGCTGGCGCCTGTGCACCTCGCTCTTCCATTGGCTGTTCAAGCGATGGTTGACGCCCCTCGGGATCCATGACGCTGGCCGAGAAATCCTGTTGTGAAAGTGTCGTGACACGGACCCACAACAGGGTGTGTTAATGAACGGACAATGGATAAGCCAAAAAGTAACAATTTAATGTTGTGAATCCCACAACGATGTACAGACAATAACAATACAGTGACTGTCAATCATACACCAGGTGACGTGTGGGCAGGCTCGACGATAGAAGACGCCTGGCGAGAGAAAAGCCGGATTCACACAGCTTCCACTGCCAACGGAGCTGAAGAACACTGGAGCCGCCAAGCCCTGCGCCCCAGGTGGCCGCTGTCTTCAGCAGTCAGACCCGGTACTGCTGGCAGAGAACAGAGACAGTCCAGATGAGTGTGAGGTTGCACACTCAGTAATCCCACAGTCTGTATTCAGTAAAGGAGGGAGAACCTCCACCTCCAATCACACACTCGTGCAGCTCCTGTCTAACCACTTATCTGATTGGAGTGTGAAGCGAAGCCGTCGCTGATCACACCAAACGCCAATCCCACAGATAAGGCAAACACCACAGGATAACGGCTGCAAAAGAAGTTCAAATTATTACTCAACGTTTTGAGTCAGCAGAGAAAATTACCTGATTGGTAGTTGATTTCTCAGCGGGGAGGTGGAGTTGCAGTCCGGCCTTTATGGTGGTGGTGATGAGTAGTGGATGAGTGACAGCTGGTACGGATGATGAGTGACAGCTGTCACTCCTGGTCGCTCCGACGCCCTCTCGTGCTTGAAGCCCGCACTTCAAGCAGGGCGCCATCTTGTGGTGGTGGGCCAGCAGTACCTCCTCTTCAGCGGCCCACACAACAATATATGCAATATTTTCACTTTGTAAAACTGACAGAGTCGCCGTTAATGTCGATAAATTGTCCAGAATTAGCTGTTTTTAAATGAAACCATGAGTGCTTTGCGTTTCATATCTCCTGCCCACTGTCTAAGTTGATACTAGGGATTGGTATTGATAAGATTTAATTGATATCGATACCATTATCGATTCCGCTTATCAATCTAATTCCTTGTCGATTCCTTTAACGATACCTCATGTGAATTTTCTGTGTACTAAAAGTAGGCTTTACAGGTTTTCTATGTCAACATTTTAAGTAGTCTTAAAGTAAATAAATATGAAATTTGTCACTGGATCCTTAAACTCTGGACATAATAAACTCTACATGGTGGATCCTTGATCTCTGGACATAAATAGAAATAAACAAAATCTGTAGTTTTTGTCAAAAGCATTTCCTTTCAGACATTATTGGGATGAATGTCTTTCCATCCATCTGAGCTGAGCTCGTGCAGCTGGATGTAATTCATAAAGAATGCAGGACGTCTCATTTTGGAAGGAAAAAAATGTTTTAGTGGATTGTAGTTTATTGTCTGTATGACACCGTTTGGAAGGAGGTGTCATTTTATTTAAAGCAGCAATTCATTTTGAAGTTATTAAATCCGACCGCACTCTGTCTCGACAGAAAGCATTTGGAGCATTTGGAGCTACGCCAACGGAACGGAGGACGATTCTCGTTTCTTGACTGCAACAAGACAAGAGTTACATTTAGTGAATTTAATCCACACAAAAGTGACTCACGATTGACATATTTTAATGGCTTTGAGAGGGGTTAAGAAGCAGACTTGCCGCTTCTGAAAAGCATCAAAGAACCAACGAGCCAGCGGACTGAAGCATTGCTTCATTGGTTTACGCTTCAAAGTGGAGTCGCGCTGCAGAATCAGTTGATTACAGAGCCACTGCAGGGTCTGTAATCAACAAAGAGAAGTGATCATTTTCCCGACAAACACCCTCAAAAGCAACGGCCGCTCTGAAGGACCAATAAGGGAATCGTTAAGCAAAAAGACTACTGATAACGGTGGATCGAATCATTTCTTAATGATACCCGAAAAGAACCGAAAAATAGTTAAGTTATCAAATTTACATGAACTTACAATTTATGATGATTTCTTTAATTAATTTAGAGCCTGATTTATGCTTCTGTAACTCTGTAACACCGTGTCATAATGCCGGCATGCGTGACAGTTTTAAAGTTCTCTGTCCCTGGATTATGCTTTATTCTGGACTATTTTGTCCCTCAAAAGCTTTCCTTTCTGCAATCATCAGCTCCAATTTAAATGTAAGCTATAGAATTTCTTCTTTTTTCCAACTCCGTGTTGTAAATTTGAAGACTTTTCTGATCCATTTGTAATCAGCGTGCGCACTGCAAAACCTATTAAAATATGACACAAAGGAGTGAAAGCAGAAACGTGTCAAACGTGCCTTTTGTGTCTGATTTAACAGGTGCAGGTCAGGCTGTGGGTCTGAGTCTGAGCACAGTTTGAAAAAAATAAACGGTTGGGCTTCTAAACAGGGAAATGACTCCGGTCTCATTGTCCTCACATCGGCAAGTGTCACAGCACTGAGTGTTATCTTTGCACCTCTGTTACTGTGCACGCCCAGACTGCTCTGTCTGGTACATGCGAAGGGTTTTTAATGGAAATGCATTGCGATTGGATAGGACATTTTATCCGATGTCCGAAAATCCATTCAACAAAATCTGTTATATCTGGTGTTTATTAAATGGAAATCCATACATAAAGATCCAGTTTATATGATGACGGTTTAGGTGAGTTTTACTGTACATGGGACTGAACAATAAATTTACCTCTCAAAACTTTGACAATGATGTCGGCTTCCATCCCACACGGCTGACTTTATTTTCCTAAATTTTTCTTCTGTTCGGATCTGAAGGGAATCTGTACATCTTGAAGCCCTTGTTGTCTCTATTTGTGCCTCCAAACACACAACAACCTGACAACCTTTTTCTGAGGACATTAGGCCTGGCATATGTACGAGGGCTGTAAAGTATAGGTCCTTTTTATTTTTTTCAAAAACTATATGGATTTCATTCATATGTTTTTACGTCAGACATGCTTGCACCCTCATGCGCATGCGTGAGTTTTTCCATGCCTGTCGGTGACGTCATTCGCCTGTGAGCACTCCTTGTGGGAGGAGTCGTCCAGCCCCTCGTCGGAATTCCTTTGTCTGAGAAGTTGCTGAGAGACTGGTGCTTTGTTTGATCAAAATTTTTTCTAAACCTGTGAGACACATCGAAGTGGACATGGTTCGAAAAATTAAGCTGGTTTTCAGTGAAAATTTTAACAGCTGATGAGAGATTTTGAGGTGATTCTGTCGCTTTAAGGACTTTTCACGGTGCGAGACGTCGCTCAGCGCTCTCAGGCAGCGTCATCAGCCTGTTTCAAGCTTAAACCTCCACATTTCAGGCTCTATTGATCCAGGACGTCGTGAGAGAACAGAGAAGTTTCAGAAGAAGTCGGTTTCAGCATTTTATCCAGATATTCCACTGTTAAAGGAGATTTTTTTAATGAAAGACGTGTGGACGACTCCTCCCACAAGGAGTGCTCACAGGCGAATGACGTCACCGACAGGCGTGGAAAAACTCACGCATGCGCACGAGGGTTCAAGCATGTCTGACGTAAACCATATGAATGAAATCCATATACTTTTTGAAAAAAATAAAAAGGACCTATACTTTACGGACAGCCCTCGTACTACAATGTTTAAACGAAGCTTCGAGTCACAGAATTTGCCTTGATCATTTTTTGTAATCAAATTATTCAAGTTATTCGAGTTTTTATTCGATCTGACATTTCACACAGTTGCATTCACATTTCCCAGGTACTCCAACAATTTGACAAACTTTGCTGTAAAGAGGTCTTTCTGACCATTAAAACCAAACCTTAGCATTTCCAGAGAAATACAGTCTGATATTAAAGACTTCCACAGGTGTATTGAGGGAGGTTCATCTCCTACCCATTTGGTCATAACAGCCTTCCGGCCCAACATGAGCAAAAAGTGTACACTGTTCTTATGTAATCTTAATGATTCAGGGATACATCCCAATAGACAGTGGATTAGGTTGTAATTGCTGCTTGATTACCGTAACCTCAGCACATATGGTTTGCCAAAATTGTTGAATCTTTTCACATTCCCAGAGGCAGTGAAATCTTGTCCCTAAGTCTTACATTTTGGGCAGTTTGGAGAGGCCCCCGTTGTATATTTACTGTACATATGTGGAGATGTCAATCAATCAATCAATCAATTTTATTTATATAGCGCCAAATCACAACAAACAGTTGCCCCAAGGCGCTTTATATTGTAAGGCAAGGACATACAATAATTACGTAAAAACCCCAACGGTCAAAACGACCCCCTGTGAGCAAGCACTTGGCGACAGTGGGAAGGAAAAACTCCCTTTTAACAGGAAGAAACCTCCAGCAGAACCAGGCTCAGGGAGGGGCAGTCTTCTGCTGGGACTGGTTGGGGCTGAGGGGAGAGAATCAAGAAAAAGACATGCTGTGGAGGGGAGCAGAGATCAATCACTAATGATTAAATGCAGAGTGGTGCATACAGAGCAAAAAGAGAAAGAAACACTCAGTGCATCATGGGAACCCCCCAGCAGTCTAAGTCTATAGCAGCATAACTAAGGGATGGTTCAGGGTCACCTGATCCAGCCCTAACTATAAGCTCTAGCAAAAAGGAAAGTTTTAAGCCTAATCTTAAAAGTAGAGAGGGTGTCTGTCTCCCTGATCTGAATTGGGAGCTGGTTCCACAGGAGAGGAGCCTGAAAGCTGAAGGCTCTGCCTCCCATTCTACTCTTACAAACCCTAGGAACTACAAGTAAGCCTGCAGTCTGAGAGCAAAGCGCTCTATTGGGGTGATATGGTACTATGAGGTCCCTAAGATAAGATGGGACCTGATTATTCAAAACCTTATAAGTAAGAAGAAGAATTTTAAATTCTATTCTAGAATTAACAGGAAGCCAATGAAGAGAGGTCAATATGGGTGAGATATGCTCTCTCCTTCTAGTCCCCGTTAGTACTCTAGCTGCAGCATTTTGAATTAACTGAAGGCTTTTCAGGGAACTTTTAGGACAACCTGATAATAATGAATTACAATAGTCCAGCCTAGAGGAAATAAATGCATGAATTAGTTTTTCAGCATCACTCTGAGACAAGACCTTTCTAATTTTAGAGATATTGCGTAAATGCAAAAAAGCAGTCCTACATATTTGTTTAATATGCGCATTGAATGACATATCCTGATCAAAAATGACTCCAAGATTTCTCACAGTATTACTAGAGGTCAGGGTAATGCCATCCAGAGTAAGGATCTTGTTAGACACCATGTTTCTAAGATTTGTGGGGCCAAGTACAATAACTTCAGTTTTATCTGAGTTTAAGAGCAGGAAATTAGTCGTCATCCATGTCTTTATGTCTGTAAGACAATCCTGCAGTTTAGCTAATTGGTGTGTGTCCTCTGGCTTCATGGATAGATAAAGCTGGGTATCATCTGTGTAACAATGAAAATTTAAGCAATGCCGTCTAATAATACTGCCTAAGGGAAGCATGTATAAAGTGAATAAAATTGGTCCTAGCACAGAACCTTGTGGAACTCCATAATTAACCTTAGTCTGTGAAGAAGAGTCCCCATTTACATGAACAAATTGTAATCTATTAGATAAATATGATTCAAACCACCGCAGCACAGTGCCTTTAATACCTATGGCATTAGATATGTAGACATTCTGTAAGATATTATACTGCATTTCTCTGAAGGTAAAATAATTTTTTTTTTCCCATACTTCAGTGTCTATTGTTTTCAGCTGAGTTTCCCATGATGTCCGTAGAAATAATAGTCTGTTTGTATTCAAATGTTGCAACCTGGAATAAAATTTGGAAACAAAGTGACCTTGTTTAAGACTTTCTATAAGAGTCTTTCCTGATTCATTAAAGTCCTCTGGGAGATTGAGAGTCCCCATTTTAGAATGTACATAATGTCTGACCTGAAGGTATTTGTAGAATTATTTTGTTTGTAGTTTGTGTGTCGTCTGTAAGGACTCAAATGTTTTAAATTTTCCCCCATCCCAAAGGCCATAAATATGGTAAATTCCTGCTTCGTACCAGCTCTGAAACTGAGCTCCAGTGCCCTCCCTGTTTAAGTCAGGATTATCAGTCGTTGTTAAACAACTTAATTTATGCTTAGTCCCAAATAATTTCCTCAAACCATTCCAAGTACTATTTACATAGGTAAATAAAAAAAAATGTCTTTCACCATAACAGGTAGTTCACTCCTGTGTTTATCAAGCAACCTGTTAGGAGAATACAGTTTGGAGAGGGTTGCTTCAATCTCAAACCATGGCAGCTTTGCTTGGGCGGTTGCCAATATTGAAATAATTCTAGCTTGCAATGATATTGTATATTTTGTAATGTTGAGAATACCCCAACCTCCTTGTTCCTTTGATAGTTGTAAAATATCTAATTTAATTTTAGGCTTTCTACCAGCCCATATAAAGTCAGATAGAGCTTTATTTATGTCTTTAATTTTGCTTCTTTTCAAAGATATGAAAAGCACAGATAGAGTATAGATCACTTTAGGGAGAGTGATCATTTTAATAAGACTGACTCTGCCAAGAAAGGATACAGGGAGCTTTTTCCAACTTATCATTTTGTCCTTAATGTGTTTTATCATGGAGTTAACATTTTCAGAATAAAGTTGACCAATGTTATGTGTTTTTTAACCCCAGATATGTAAATCCATCTGGTGCCCAGAGAAAGGGTTTATACAAAGTCAGGTTTATACTCGGGTGAAAAACTGAGAGGCATGATTTCAGATTTAGTAAAATTAACCTTGTATCCAGAAATTTACCAAACTCCTCCACACACTTGATTATCGCAGGTATTGAGTTTAGTGGGTCTGTTAATGTGAGGAGGATGTCATCCCCGTACAGTAGAATTTTATGCTGTGTTGTTCCTATCACCGTTCCTTTGATATTAGAGGTTTGCCAGACAGTAATTGCTAATGGCTCTAAAGCTAACTATATCACTACAACTGAGTGGTCACAAGAAACAAAGTGAAAAGAAAGAGTATATCAGGTCTCCTCATCTGGATTATATCCTAACCATAATGCCAAAATATCAACAACATTGTAAATAATAGCAGTAAACAGCAAATCAGGCAAGCTGAGATGAGGCAGATGATGCCATTTACCTGATCACAGGTGGATTGATATAGTCACTGGGTAGTCGGGAGTGTCTTCATATAGTCAGTAATTTCCTTCATTGTGGAGAGTGGGATCGGCCAGTGGTGGGCACAGATAACCAAAAAATTAACTTCGATAACAGATAATCAGATAACTGAAAAGTTATCTTTTGATAAAGCTAAAACGATAAACCACCCAAAAATGCATCGGAAGTTACAGATAACAGCTGAGAGGAGCCATGAAGCTCAACTCTGTACTCAATCACAATGCTGCCGTCAGGCAGAGGTCTTGGAAAATAAAGCAATGCTGACTCATGGTTTGGTGTATAAATAAAATGAATACTGACAGAATAACTCCATTAATGTCAATTCTGTCATTTGTGCAAAGTTAAGATATAACATATATCTTTTAATGTTGAATAATGAACTAATTCTGAAATTTTGTAACAAACACAGATGGCATTCTGGGTAAAATGTGCCTCCGCTAACACTGATTGGCTCATTCATTCTATGTAAACCAACATGTTAATGTGAGGTGTGTCGTGTGTTGGTGTTTACAGATAAATATGCTTTTGTAAAATATGCCATTTTTTATTTGTAAAAAAGGCATTTTCAAAAAAAAAAAGCCAAGCTGTAATTAGATAACCGTCTGATATAACTGGTGTCAAAATGAATAGAACACTGCCATGATCTACTGGTGCCAGTGCGAGTTTTGGCCCTTTTTCAGCTGATTTTTCAGGTTAATCGTGCGTCCTGCTTCGTTTAGTATACATGGAGTAACGAGCTGCATTTAACAGCTCACGACCACCTCCTGATCGCTGATCGTATGGTCAGATGAAAATCAAACCTGTTTGATATTCTGGTCGGCCATCGTGAGGGTATCCTGCTGCTGAAGCGCTACAAGTGTCCAAACTCTTGCACTGTGCCTGTGCAAACACCGCAGACCTGTCTTGTAATTTTTTTTTTTTAAACTTTGATGTCTCCTATCGAGAGTTTTTGTAAATTAAGTTTGAAAAAAAGCTTCTGTTTACGTTTTGCTTCTGGAAACACGAGTCCGACGTGTGGTTTTTGAACGTACAATGTGTGTGAGAACATAAATCTTGCGCTCTGAACTTTTACACCGTGCATTTTGAGCTGAAACCGAGTACAGTGATTAAAAATATCAGCACAGCTTCAGTTTGAATACTGCCATGAACACTACTAGCCAGTAGATGGCAGTGGAGACCTTGAAAACTTGCCAAAACAAAATTCCACATCACCTGTGTTGCTACTTGCTACGTTTAAGATGCGTGGAATTTAATAAACGCAAACACAATAACGTCTATAAACCCAGAGAATATATTCACGAGAGTTTTAGGCACTAGAGTTTAATGCTGTTGTCCGTGGAGCCTGATCAGAGTGTCTGAAATGGATTTCTCCTGCCGTGAATGTACTGAGATTACTCTATCACCCATAATGCACGTGGACACAGCATGTCCACATTAAAACTTTAAAAATTAGCACATTGCTTTAAAACTAAAACATATATCTGATATTTTCACTTTATAACACTTCAGACGTGACGTTAATTATCTTCGATAATTATCGGTTATCGGATTAATGGAACTGTGCCCACCACTGGGATTGGCTTGCCGTTTGGAGGGAGAATCTTAATCATAGCTGGGTACGTAAAAGCGTATTTGAACCTCGCTTCCCGAAGCCTTCTGCGTGCATCTGCAGATTCTTGCCTTCGTTTCACAACCTCCGCAGAAAAGTCCTGGTAAGAAGACACTACTCGACCATCCATTGTTTCTTGCTGCGCGTAAAATCCTCTGTCTGTCCGTGTAGTCGTGCAGCCTCACCAGGACCGCGGGGGGCTCCCACATGGTAAGCTCATTCTATTTTCAACCGCTCCCCTTGCATGTCCAAATTCAAGACCTCGGGAATCCACTTCTCAAAAAACACGGAAGGATTCTTGCCTTCAATGCCTTCTTTCAGTCCAGTAATTCTGACGTTTAGCCGTCGACTCTGGTTCTCATAGCTCTTGAGTTTTCCCATTGCTTTCTTCAGCACTGTCTCCATCAAGTAAAGCAGTTCTGCACTAGCCGCTGCGTTATCCTCCAAATAGGACACTCATTGTTCCACCGTCCCCAGTCTCTCCGCTATCTTATCTAGCTTTCCTGATATCTCAGTGACTGGTTTCAAGATGTTATCACGTTTAGTATCCAGCATCTCCCCAGTATTACGAGTCACCTGCTGAACAACCACGTCATCGCCCTTGGGACTGATGGGTTCTTTTCCAGGCTCGGTATGGGATTCTGGTTCTTCTTCATTACCTAGTTCTTGATCTGTATCGCTGTCTTGGTTAGCTAGCGCTTCTCTAGCGGGCAGCTTGTTTATTTATTTATTCATTTATTTACCTTTATTTAACCAGGAAGCTGACCCCCCACCCCGATAAAAAAAAAAATCAAACAAACAGGCTGAGTTTGCCCTGTAGTTTCCGATGGTACATGAATGAAGCGGCAGCAGCAGCGCTCACAAACCGGCTTATGTACTGTACGAAAACATTCAGCTGGTCGAACGAAGTCAAACTAAATACTAATGTTACAAAAACTAAGCAAACGATAAAAAAAGTCAAGAACAACAGCAAAACAAATTCTAATTCGACAGTTTAAAAATCCTGACAAAGTGCCAGTTGCAGGAACAAAGCTGCCCAAAGGTTAAACAATTCCAACAGAAGTCAACAAAAGTCAAGATTTCTTGTTTTGTTTGGGCATCGTTGCCCTTCATTAAGTGCTGTGTGACTGGGCCTTTACAGTCTGGGTGCAGGTGAGCTCTTCAGCGCTCTCACCTCAAGTTTTGCCCCGTCGTCACGACCCCGCATGGAGCAATTCAAAGCAGACCCACTGTGAAAGGGGCTTTAGCAGTTATCAATAGCTTGGGTTACTGAGGCAATGAGGTCACAATTTTTAATCCCTGCACTCAAGCCAATCCTCATGAAAAGTCCACAAAGATGTGCTTTAATAAAACACCTGTTCAGGTGTTTTATTTTAGTTAGTCTATACTGAGTATACAGGCTATATCAGCTTATTCGTTAACTCTGGGATGGGAACATGTTGAGCTTCATTCATCACACCCACAGGGCTGTGAAATGAAAACTGTGGAATCCGAGGAAAATTTGCAGGGGGGGGGAGGTTAACAGCTCCCCAGGAGCCGTGGTCTAGGGCCCTGTGGGGCCCCAGAATTAAATTTTTATCTAATGATACTGTTATGTGTCGACGCGGGTTGAGGAGCGGACCTGCGTCAGACGGAACCCAGCGCTACAAATAACCAGAAAAGCGGTTCCAAAAACAATATATTTATTTCACCCGCTGCATAAAAAGTGTAAAAACAAAAAAAGCGTCCTTCTAGTGGAGTGACTGTTGGCACGCTCTCCAGCGCCCGCAAGGATCAAAGCCCGGCGCTCCTGGACCCACTACCACCGTCAAACACCCCCCAGGTGGACACGACAAACTGACTCTCTGTGAAGCAAAGAAGAGGTGAGGTAAGTCAGCAGTTCAACAATATCTTTCAAAAGACACACGCTATCAGCAACACATTCAGGTCTGTATCTTTTTTAACTTTATGCAAATGAGCAGCTTCTCACAACAGGTGGAGGATCACTTATCCGCACGCCACAGCAGTGAGAAGCAAGCTGCACAATTCTCATCACAATTCAAGTATACTGTGTAACAAAACACCAAGTTACTATCAACAATTAATCAAACACTTAATTACTTTTAATGTGTGCTGACAGCATGTGTCCTCACCCTTCCTTGCTTCACGGGGTCGATGTGTCAAACCCAGGCGCGGTCCTCAGTGTCTCACAAACGAACATCACAAGGTCGAGTTCCCGGCAGTTCTGCTTGAATCACACATGCCTTAAATGCAGAACACCATCCAATTATCTGCTTCAGCTGAAAGTCTTTAAGGTTGCATGTGAGCACCAGTCACAGGTGCTACACATGATGTTGATGAGGGTGAGGACTCTTCAGCCAGCACCTTCTCCACAGACAAATCAGTTTCCATGCCACCTGAAGAGCAAAGAAAAGAAAAGAACACCAAAATATCCAGCCACACCCCCCAACACACAACAGATACTTTTTCAGCATCTCCTGGAAGAACAAATCTCAAAATTAGTGGATATTTAAATGATCCTCTATTCAACCTTTTATTTGACCTGTCAATGATGATGTTAGTAGGACCTGGAATGATTTTCCTTTTAATTGTAAACCAAATTATGCATTAACTCAGAACAATTAAACTACATGAAATTTATGAAGACTGAAAAGACTGTTACAACATTTCAAAAACCACAGCTAAAGATTGTAGAATATTTGGAAAATCATGGTAAAATATCAATAACATACCTTATAGTAAAAAGTCACTTATATTCTTGTGTAAATTCATGCAGCCTAAATCCATTCAAAGCCACAATGTCTTTTTTACAATGAAACAAAGTCTAGATTAGTGAAAAAAGTCACATAATCTCGTCTAAAATCCTGTTTGAACAGCAGAATGTTTATTTTCCAGGGAGAGAAAAATTCTTACCATGTTTTCCTGAGGGCACAGTTCACTTTTCCCGTTTTTTATCTTTCAGGTGTGTTGATGAAGCCAGCGATGATTCCACGGATTCTTGTCCTTATAAGACTTTTTCAAACAGTCTTTCTCGCCATCTTCTCTCTGTGCAACGTCGCTCCGTGACACAGACATGCTGCACAATTCTTCTTTTAAAAACTTGAAAGCTCGAAAAGTTTGGGATGTCCACATGCTAAGTTTAGCTTAAGCGCCACACAGGAGCCACACAGTGTCGCCGCAGCAACCAACCAGTACTGCTTTACAACAACTGTCGTAACAGCTACGCTTTGAGTGCCATTTTTCCTCCGCAAAACTCTGCGGATCCGAGGAAACTGATTTGTATCTGTAACACACAGATCAGTGTCCGCGGACTTATAAAACTTACACGATATCGTAAAAAAGAGAACGTTTTGCGATAAGCATTTTAAAAACTGAGTGATGTTCAAGATTAAAGTGTATATCACTACACCCCCCCCCCCCCCCCCCCCCCCCCCCCCCCCCCCCCCCCCCCCCCCCCCCCTTGATGAAAGTTTTCACAGCCCTGCACCCAGGTCACACATGGTTTGGCCCACGTTCTACTTCTTTATGGGTTGGCTCAGAGTCGCAGCAAACTTTGCAGAGTAAAATGTACTCTACAGGAACTACAATGATCCCACTCCAACAACAGTTAAAAAATAAAGGATTATTAACCAACCACGAGGTCTGTGCACTGTTGTGACTTGAAAACTTTCATACTTACACATCAAAACCAAAGGGAGCTCAGAGATTGCTAATGAATGCAAATCAGGATGAGGTCAAAAGGCCAAACTCTTCACAATGTAACCAACAAGCCAATGGCGCAAGGAGTAAATAGCACTACCGTGTCATGCAGCCCCCCCTAGTGACAAACAGAGCAATGTAGTGTATTATATCAGATGTCAGGAAAACTGTAATGAACACTACATAGGTGAGACTAAGCAACCTTTAAACAAGAGGCTATACCAGCACCGCAGAGAGGTCACCAGTGGACCTCAGTCTGCAGTTCATCTCCACCTGAAAGACACTAACCACACGTTTGAGGACAAGGAAGTTAAAATCTTAGCCAGAGAGAAGAAATGGTTTGAGAGAGGTGCGGGTCTCAGACACGCTTTGTCCCCTGTTTACAATGGGGTACTCAGGTCAAAGCAGTTTCAGTCTTTTGTTCATGGTAATGAGTCATTCACGTCATCAGGAGAGTCGTCAAGGGAGCCATCAGGGGAGGCTTCCATCCCATCATTAGGAGAGTGCTAACTAGAGCACAATAGGTGCTAATTAGAGCTATTGTTTAGTCACTAGCCTATAGCAGTCGGCCTCTCGGTAGGAGGGGTCTGGTTAGGTTAAAAACTCCAGCTTTTGTTGGCTTCTGGTTTATTCTTCTCTACAAGAGTCAAGACAGAAGTCAGACTACCAGAGCAAGAATTTTAGCTGAGGAAGCTTCTGTGATTTTAAGCGAAACGTCCTCACGTCAAGCAACCCAGTCCAGTCGAAGATTCAAACTTCTCTACTATGGAAACCACCTGGACAACTGAGAGCCTACACAGAAACATCTTTTGTAAGTACTTTAACTTTATTATTCCAACATAAGAATTACAGCTGAAATAGAAAAATCATTACATTTCAACATTTTCTGGGACTGAGATTCAAATTAAATATGTATCACATCTACTTTGCTGTAACATATCACTTCATGAAAAAGTTAATACTGTCAATCTCCTGTGTGGGTGGTAAAATTTGGCAACAGAAACAGTTCATCTGTGGTAATACAGGGAGGCACATATTGCCATAATCCAAATTAAATAATAATAATAAAAAAAATCACTAAAAGACACAAAACATAAATAATGCATTGGCCTGTGTTCTTATAGTTTTTCAAAATGTGGTGGTGATGGACATGTAATGATCCTGACATTTACTTTGTCTTCTATTTCTGTAACTGCAGACTGTATGAAAACAACATATTTCATGTTTTGTGAGATCAGCTTTATTTTTATTTATTTTTTGTTCATATATATCCATTCCTACATTTGAGGCCTGCAGCATTTTCCAAGAAAAAAAGGTTGGGACAGGGCAGTTTATTGTTAAAGGAAGAATTAGTTAATAATATTTACAGCCAGTTTTCTTGGGAAATGTCAGAGGATGAATACATGAACATTTCCAACTCACTGAATATTTCTTAGACTTTATTTACATCAATCATTCAGAAATACAAACAGTGTGGTACTTTATGGTAAATCTGTGTTAGGTAGGCAGTTCTCAAAAACTAAGTGTCCATGCTAGAAGACGACAAGTGAGGGAAGCCACCAAGACACAACTTTGGAAGAATGTTTGGCCTCTGTAGAAGTGAGTGGAGAAACTGGGAATATAACAACATTTTTATTTTATCTTCATTTTACATACAGTCCCTAGTTTTTTATTTGTGGTTGTTTCTGTTCCATTTCTGAAATTAAAGAACTGCTATAAGGAAAAGTGTTAACATTTTATTGTTTTTTTACAAACTTTTCACAACCCCTGGCAAAAATTATGGAATCACCGGCCTCGGAGGATGTTCATTCAGTTGTTTAATTTTGTAGAAAAAAGCAGATCACAGACATGACACAAAACTAAAGTCATTTCAAATGGCAACTTTCTGGCTTTAAGAAACACTATAAGAAATCAGGAAAAAAAATGTGGCAGTCAGTAACGGTTACTTTTTTAGACCAAGCAGAGGGGAAAAATATGGAATCACTCAATTCTGAGGAATAAATTATGGAATCACCCTGTAAATTTTCATCCCTAAAACTAACACCTGCATCAAATCAGATCTGCTCGTTAGTCTGCATCTAAAAAGGAGTGATCACACCTTGGAGAGCTGTTGCACTAAGTGGACTGACATGAATCATGGCTCCAACACGAGAGATCTCAATTGAAACAAAGGAGAAGATTATCAGACTCTTAAAAGAGGGTAAATCATCACACAATGTTGCAAAAGATGTTGGTTGTTCACAGTCAGGTGTGTCTAAACTCGGGACCAAATACAAACAATATGGGAAAGTTGTTAAAGGCAAACATACTAGTAGACCAAGGAAGACATCAAAGCGTCAAGACAGAAAACTTAAAGCAATATGTCTCAAAAATCGAAAATGCACAACA
This sequence comes from Thalassophryne amazonica, assembly GCF_902500255.1. Classification (NCBI taxonomy): domain Eukaryota; kingdom Metazoa; phylum Chordata; class Actinopteri; order Batrachoidiformes; family Batrachoididae; genus Thalassophryne; species Thalassophryne amazonica. Next base: position 4,830,219 of record NC_047107.1, on the reverse strand, counting down.
AATCTCACTCATTAAGTCCATGCCTCAGAGAGTGCAAGCTGTTATAAAAGCCAGAGGTGGTGCAACAAAATACTAGTGATGTGTTGGAGCGTTCTTTTGTTTTTCATGATTCCATAATTTTTTCCTCAGAATTTAGTGATTCCATATTTTTTTCCCCTCTGCTTGGTCTAAAAAAGTAACCGTTACTGACTGCCACAATTATTTTTCCTGATTTCTTATAGTGTTTCTTAAAGCCAGAAAGTTGCCATTTGAAATGACTTTAGTTTTGTGTCATGTCTGTGATCTGCTTTTTTTTCTACAAAATTAAACAACTGAATGAACATCCTCCGAGGCCGGTGATTCCATAATTTTTGCCAGGGGTTGTAGTAGAACAAACACAAAAACCGCAGGAAAAACTGAACAATGCAGACTGATTTGACTTGTGATTTTTGAAAATAATAAGCGGTAACTTATTTTGAAATAAATTAAACACATAACTGCAGCCTAATAATTTTGAAAAATAAAAATCAGCAGCTTGTATTTTTATTCAGACTAGAGTTCATTTCCTCTTTTTTTCTCCTCCTTAGTCACGTTCTGTGCTTGAACATTAAACAACTACATTAAGCCATCTAAAATAAATATCTTTTGTAAAATAACAGCCTGTTAAAGTTCACAGTTCTCAGCTGCTTTATGTGATTTCTGCTTCTGAACATCACTGTAGAGTTTCTACACATCAGGTTTTTTTAAACACACGTGTGTGATTTTTATTCTGTTCATTCATATATTCTGATTTTTTAAGGAGTTTTGACCAATTTATTTCATCTCATAATTTCAGTATAACTGTCACTGACACGTGCACACGGTGTGAACAGGACGTACCGTCAGAACAGTCCAGAGAGAAATAAAGGCAGCGGCCAAAGTTTAGTGTTGCGTTTCACTTTGCGCTCAGTGCGCCCCTCCCCCGCCCCCTCCCTCCTTACAGCCAGCCGACTCACGCGCGCACACGCACGCACACACACACACGCGCGCATACACAGACGGCTGCAGCGATCGGACCCAGTCTTAATTTTAGATGGCTTTATAGCAAAGCCGCCCGCTATTTTTTCGGTGTCTTTTTTCGAAAAATGACCGCTCAAATGACGGCAGGACGGCTCGCTGCCTAAAACCTTGGTTCTTGCTCCCGTCTGCTCCCGTGAATTTTTAATCCCGTACCGTCCCAATCACGTGATAAATACAACCCCTGGCAAAAATGATGGAATCACCAGCCTCGGAGGATGTTCATTCAGTTGTTTAATTTTGTAGAAAAAAAGCAGATCACAGACATGACACAAAACTAAAGTCATTTCAAATGGCAACTTTCTGGCTTTAAGAAACACTATAAGAAATCAGGAAAAAAAATTGTGGCAGTCAGTAACGGTTACTTTTTTAGACCAAGCAGAGGGAAAAATATGCAATCACTCAATTCTGAGGAAAAAATTATGGAATCATGAAAAACAAAAGAATGCTCCAACACATCACTAGTATTTTTTTGCACCACCTCTGGCTTTTATAACAGCTTGCAGTCTTTGAGGCATGGACTTAATGAGTGACAAACAGTACTCTTCATCAATCTGGCTCCAACTTTCTCTGATTGCTGTTGCCAGATCAGCTTTGCAGGTTGGAGCCTTGTCATGGACCATTTTCTTCAACTTCCACCAAAGATTTTCAATTGGATTAAGATCCGGACTATTTGCAGGCCATGACATTGACCCTATGTGTCTTTTTGCAAGGAATGTTTTCACAGTTTTTGCTGTATGGCAAGATGCATTATCATCTTGAAAATGATTTCATCATCCCCAAACATCCTTTCAATTGATGGGATAAGAAAAGTGTCCAAAATATCAACGTAAACTTGTGCATTTATTGATGATGTAATGACAGCCATCTCCCCAGTGCCTTTACCTGACATGCAGCCCCATATCATCAATGACTGTGGAAATTTACATGTTCTCTTCAGGCAGTCATCTTTATAAATCTCATTGAAATGGCACCAAACAACAGTTCCAGCATCATCACCTTGCCCAATGCAGATTCAAGATTCATCACTGAATATGACTTTCATCCAGTCATCCACAGTCCACGATTGCTTTTCCTTAGCCCATTGTAACCTTGTTTTTTTCTCTTTAGGTGTTAATGATGGCTTTCGTTTAGCTTTTCTGTATGTAATTCCCATTTCCTTTAGGCGGTTTCTTACAGTTCGGTCACAGACGTTGACTCCAGTTTCTCCCATTCGTTCCTCATTTGTTTTGTTGTGCATTTTCGATTTTTGAGACATATTGCTTTAGGTTTTCTGTCTTGATGCTTTGATGTCTTCCTTGGTCTACCAGTATGTTTGCCTTTAACAACCTTCCCATGTTGTTTGTATTTGGTCCAGAGTTTAGACACAGCTGACTGTGAACAACCAACATCTTTTACAACATTGCGTGATGATTTCCCCTCTTTTAAGAGTTTGATAATCCTCTCCTTTGTTTCAACTGACATCTCTCGTGTTGGAGCCATGATTCATGTCAGTCCACTTGGTGAAACAGCTCTCCAAGGTGTGATCACTCCTTTTTAGATGCAGACTAACGAGCAGATCTGATTTGATGCAGGTGTTAGTTTTGGGGATGAAAATTTACAGGGTGATTCCCTAATTTATTCCTCAGAATTGAGTGAGTCCATATTTTTTTCCCTCTGCTTGGTCTAAAAAAGTAACCGTTACTGACTGCCACAATTTTTTTTCTTGATTTCTTATAGTGTTTCTTAAAGCCAGAAAGTTGCCATTTGAAATGACTTTAGTTTTGTGTCATGTCTGTGATCTGCTTTTTTTCTACAAAATTAAACAAGTGAATGAACATCCTCCGAGGCTGGTGATTCCATAATTTTTGCCAGGGGTTGTAGCAAAGTTGACTCCCGTCCCGTGGGATTCCCGAAAAATGTCAGCCTCTACTACGAACACACACTCCATGCAGTGGTCTCACGCACACATTGATATCATGTATTCCGATTGTCCGCTGCCTGGAGAGTGGCGGGAAAAACCGATGACACTTTCTTACGGGGTGTGGCACACGACGTGATGTAAATAATAAAACAACAAAAAGGCAGCGGTCAGGTATTTTGGTTCTGAGTGATGAAAATAAAGAATTTGAATGTTTTAAACCAAAAAAAAGGCACTTGTCCGGTCTGACAACGATTAGAGCATAATGCTTGTCCGATCATATTTTACACTTGTCCCGGACAGCGTTAATGTCGATGCCTTGCTGTGTCTTATTTTCAGGTGCTGTTTAGATATTTATGGAGTTTGTTCATGTCCAACTGGGTTTTTTAATCATGTTTTTTTGCTTCCTAGTTTGTAATCAAAGTATGCGTTGCAGACCGACATGGTAAAATATGGGAAAATCTCCACCCGGTAATCAGCCAATCAGAGGGCACGTACAGTCGCAGCCATATAATAAATTCTATTATTAGGGGTGTCGGAAAAAATCTATTCACGTCTGAATCGCGATTCTTATTTATTACAATTCTGAATCGATCCAAAATGTCCAAGAATCAATTTTTAAAAAGCATTTTTTTAACATTTTCTTGCTTACTCGCTGCGTGTACTGTTTGTCAGGCAATGGCTTCCGTACTACAGCGTCCCAGCGAGGGGGGTGGTCCGCCATGCTTCAAACACTCGTGAGCTGCAGAGCTCAGTGGCTGCAGCTTAGCATGGCGGAAGAAGAGCTAATTCAGCCAGCATCGTCTTTCCTGAAGGCAAATGTTTGGGCGCATTTTTGATTTTATTATTTGCTGAGTAAGAAGGAGTTTGACATGACTTATGCAGTGTGCAAAATCTGCAAAATGAAAGTCAAGTACTTCGGAAACACCTCAAATCCGCAAGTCCACATGCTACGCCATGACCCGGAGCTAAAAAAGCGGAGCAGCGGTCTCTGCCGACTACTGACCAGCGCTTCGCTAAACTGCCAGCCAACTCCGAACGAGCAAAGCAGATAAGTACATTTACATCTAGAATCACTTGATTAACCTTGTAAAGCTGCATTTTCTTAAACATAAACATTTTTTAAGTAATGTAACATTTCTCAGAGCTCTTTGAATCAAAAATTGATTCTGAATCAAATCGTCACCTCAAGAATCGGAATCGAATTGAATCGTGAGTTGTTGTATGATTCACATCCCTATCTATTATAGTGTGAAATCAGCTCCATTGTCTTGTCAAATCAGGTTTTTCAACTACAATGAGAGTCATTCACAGCATGACAGAGTTGATTTAACAGTGTGATAGAGTTTATTTAACTCTATTTGGAGTGGGACCAATTGTAGTTCCAGCAGACTTGCTCTGCCAAATTTACTGTGCAACCAGAAGCGCTGTCAAGAATGCGATACACAGAGGCACATTAGTTGAGGCCCAATCTCAATATCTTCTCAAAGCCCTGATCCCTGGTCCCTGAACCCTGAATGATGTCACTTGGAAAGTGACTGAGTGAAACAGGCTGCAAGGGTCAAGATGGTATAAGCAGGAATGGACCACATCAGGGTCCCTTAACACCATCATATTGTTTATTATATAACGGCTGAGTGGATCCTTGTCATTTGATTGGTGCTTTGTATGTCACATGACATGGATTAATTCATCCCATTAGTGTTGATTAGAGTGCAAATTTGGTTCCATACGTTTGGTAACATTGCACTCTGCACACGTGCACACACACACACACACACACGCACAAACACACACACGCACGCGCACACATGCTCACGCACGTGCTTGCACACGTAAGTGCATGCGCGCCCATACATGCGCATGTACGTTCATACATGCGCATGCGCGCACATACACACACACACAACGTGCACATGCACACACGAAACAAATCCACTGTGCTGTTTAGAGGCTGTTAGTAGGAAGAAAGAATGAAAAGCTGGACTCATTTCTGACGTGATTTTTTTTTTGTTCACTGCACTGAGGATGTATACAGTCTTTTTTGGTAGTACACGCGTGCACAAGCGCTGACCCTGTTGCATGTGTGTGCGCAAGCACAGGGGACAATGGCTCTGACGAGACATGATTTGATTGAGCTAACTTTCGCTGCTAATAAGCAAAGCGCACATCTCGGGCCGCGCGGTGCATTATGGGTACGATAAATTTTTCAGATACCAATCCACATTCAAAGACGGCGGAAAGCAGCGAGGAGTGCTATGATTTGGACCACTTCAACCGCTGGAAAGCTGACGATTTGAAGCATTTTTGTAAACTCCGCGGATTGCCTGTTACAACCAGGACTGCGTACAGCAGTGGACAGAAACGGAGAGAAGAGCTGACTGCCCTGCATCGTTACAGAAACTACCGTTGGTGCCGAGGAGGAAGAGAGAGCTGCTGTCGAAAATGACGACCAGTCCTTGATCATAGTTGGCGACAAACAAATTTCTGACCCCTTGAAGGCAACTGATGGATGGTCAGACAAAGTCCAGGGTCTGAAACTGTGGATATTGCAGAATATTTGCTAAGCAGGGATGAGAAATCGCTATTCCACCAGCTTCATAATGACTACAATGAAGGTGGGTCTCACATATAACCTCTTTGGTGTCACGTTTGTTTTGATAAGTTGACAGACATACAATGATGTGTGCATGCATGCATTTTAGAACACGTCAATATTACATTACACTCCATGTCATTCATGGCACGACATTACAGTCATGAGACGATGCACGAAAACGGTGTCATCAACCACATTATAATTCAGCACAGTTTCAGGATATTGACAAAATAAATGTGTGCAAGAAACTTACAATTTTAGTCCATCTTTTACATCTATCTAGATATTTCTTTTCTGTGGGGAAATTGTGTAGAATGAACGGAGGTTTACAACCACATTTCTTCTTCTTTCTGTCTTTGGGTGGACTTGGCGGAGCCTTGCAATCATGTTTTCCATTCGAGCATTTGAAGACAGCACAATGCGCACCTGTCACTATTGTATGCATCGCTTAAGGCCTTTGAAACAATCCCTGTAAGCCTTAACTTTCACAGTCTGCTAACGTTACCGTATATGAAATTCAATGGTAGCAGTTTGTGTTTGGTATCTGGACTTTTTGACCCATATGACCCACACGTGCAAATGTGTTGCGCACTTCACTTATTCTTGTAACACACACACACACACACACAAAATCCACTCTGTTGTAAGCCATCTGGATGCATGAAGAGCTGTTCAGCTGAAAAGATGATGTGATTTTTGGATGAACTGAGGAACTACACAAAGTCTTTTTTTTATGGAAGTCCGAGTCAGTGCACAGCATCACTGGACTACATGTCACAATTTGGACTTCAGCAGCAGTGGAACACCCTTTTCTGTTGAATGGTTTGTCCCAGCTTTCACCTCATGAAATATTCGTACCATTGAACTCATAAACATTCATTAATTGTATACTATTGTGCAATAAAAATATTTCACCCAACTTGGGAATTTAGTCTACGGCACGATAGCTAAGTGGTTAGTCCTGTTGCCCCACAGCAAGAAGGTTGTGGGGTTGCTTCCTGTGTGGAGTTTGTGTGGAGTAAGCGGTTATATGAAATGAATAGACAGAATGAATGAACAAAGGAATAAGATTTTCATCCATTTAGATTGCAGTTGTCACCCAAATTAACAAATCAGTTGAAGGCATATTTAACAAATTGTTTCATATAAATGTGACAAACTGAATTTATTCATGATAAGTATATTATATAACCTATACTACCTATTATGTATTTAAAACACAATGAGTTTATTAGCAGCAGACAGTTACCGTCACCTCATTTTCACCTATTTCATTTATGCTTAAATTACATCTTATGTAGTCACTGGCCTGATTTTTTTTTTTTTCTTTTTTGTGAATTTGAGGCCTTTTATTTTAGGGTTTGTTGTTTTTTGTTTGTCTGTTTATTTATTTTTCATTTTCTTTATGACCAAGGCATTTACAGTATTAAGGGCCTGACTACAGAGTGAATGAGAGGGTACGGTGCTTTCCCAACAACTGAAGGTCCTGATGAACCAGAAGAAGAGGGCTTTCAACTCGGGAGACAGAGAGGAGCAGCGTAGAGTCCAACAGAAGTTCCAGTGGAAGATCCGTGCAGCCAAGAAGGTGTATGGAGGGAAGATGGAGGAGCAGCTGGCCTGGAACAATGTCAGAGACGTGTGGAGATGCCTCAAGACCAGTGTTGTGAAAGTAACTTTGACAAGTTACTTTTTTAGTTGCTTTATACAGTTGCTTTATGCAGTTACTTCATTAGCAGCATTATGCAATTACTTTATTAGAATCTGCCGAAAACTTGCAACTAATAAGTAATGTAACTAATAAGGTAACGAGTAATGTAACTTGGTTACTCGTAAGATTGAGCAATCAGCAAAGTAACTAATAGTTACTTTTCTGAGTACTAAATCTTAAAAATAACCAAATTAGATTATGAGTAACTTTATTAATTACATTCAGCAGCTGCCGACAAGGTGTCCGCAGCTGCTAATGAACTAACTGTATGAACTAACTGTAAAATATAACTGTATAAATTAACTAATGAAGTAACTTTCCAAAGTTACTTTCCCCAACACTGCTCAAGACCGCCTCCGGATTTGGGCATGGTGCCAGCAGGACTGCAGATGGGGATTCTTGGTTCGCAGAGGAGCTAAAGAGCTACTTCAACCATTTTGGCTCCTCCACGCCTGCCCCCCTGCTTGCTCCCAGCTCTCCACACGTCTCCAGCAGCCAGCCCTCCAGTCCCTCTGACCCCCCACCTACTACCCCCAGGTCACCTCCACTGCACTCCGGACCTTGTCCCTCCTCCCCCGCGACTGTATTCAGCACCAGCACACCTCAGCTCACACCTCAGCTCACCCCCCCCCCCCCCCCCCCCCCCAACTGTAACTCCAACCGAGGTGAGAGGCCAGCTCCTGCGGCTGAAGCAGAGGAAAGAAGCAGGACCCGATGGAATCTCCCAGAGGCTGCTGAGGACCTGTGCAGATGAGCTCTGTGAGGTCCTCAGCCACATCTTCAACATGAGCCTCAGCCTGGGGGTGGTCCCCACCCTGTGGAAGACCTCCTGTGTGGTCCCGTTCCCAAAACACCACACGCCAAGGAACCGGCCCAGTACAGACCAGTTGCTCTAACCTCCCACCTCATGAAGACCCTGGAACGGCTCGTCCTGTCTCACCTCCGCACCATGGTGAGCGACATCCTGGACCCACTGCAGTTCGCCTACAGGCCCAACATCGGGGTAGATGATGCTACCTACTGCAGCGAGTGCTCACCCACCTGGAGACCGGCAGGAGCGCTGTGAGAGTCATGTTCTTTGATTTCTCCAGCGCTTTTAACACTATCAGACCGGCGCTGCTGCGGGGGAAGCTGGAGGACGCATGTGTGGATGGACATCTCGCCGCCTGGACCATCGACTACCTCACTGACCGCCCACAGTACGTTCAGCTGCGTGGCTGTCAGTCTGAGGTGGTAAGGTGCAGCACCAGGGCCCCCCCAGGGCACAGTCCTCTCGCCTTTCCTCTTCACCCTCTACACCTCGGACTTCACCAACAACACAGACAGCTGCCACCTCCAGAAGTTCTCTGATGACTCTACCATTGTGGGTCGTGTGTCTGAGGGGAACGAGCTGGAGTACAAGTCCGCCACCACAGACTTCGTGGACTGGTGTGAGCGCAACCGCTTGTGTCTCAACACCAGTAAGACGAAGGAGATGGTGATCGACTTCAGGAGGAAACTACCACCTCACCCACCGGTGAACATCCAGGGGGAGGACATAGAGACTGTGGACAGTTTCAAATACCTGGGTGTTCACCTCAACAGCAAATTGGACTGAACTCCCAACACAGATGCCCTGTACAAAAAAGGCCAGAGTCACCTCCACCTCCTGAGGAGACTGAGATCCTTTGGAGTGAGCAGGCCTCTGCTTAAGACATGGGTTAAAGCAAAAAACTTTCATCTGACTGAAATTTTTTCTTGGCAAAAAGCAATGCCAGCAATTCCCTAAAATGTGGCGTAGTGGGGGCACACACTCTTTTTTCCTCAATAAATACAATAAACACATTATACAGTATACAAATCTATTCTAAATAGCCTCTAAGGAGAGACAGACAAAGCATAAAAAGAAAGCAAAACTTGAACATAAAGGTACATAAAAGGGTGGTGGGGGTGGGGGTAGTCTTGATTCTGGGGGGTCTGGGTGCTCCCCCCCAGAACATTTTTTAAAGACCAAGTCAAATTTTGTGTATTCTGGTGAATTTTAACAGATATGAAGCCCTCTGAAACAAATAAAACTCACTTCAATCTCTGAAATAAAAACACAGTATTGATTATGGGGGGGTCTCCCCCAGAAATTTTTAAAAAGAGCAAGTTAAATTTTGTACATTCTGGTGAATTTTAATGGGTATGAAGCCCTCTGAAACAAAGAAAACTCACTTCAAACTGTCAAGTAAAAATTCGTTGTCTTCTGTAGTATTTTGATTTGTTCTAATCTGGTGAATGCACCAGACAACATGGGTGTTGTGTTGCTGGCTGTACAGTCAATAAGATACAAAATTAGGGCCTAAAGCAAATGACAACGCTGTTCTTGTTGTGTGGGCCGCTGAAGAGGAGGTACTGCTGGCCCACCATCAGAGGGCGCCCTGCCTGGAGTGCGGGCTTCAGGCACGAGAGGGCGCTGCCGCCTCACAGGAACAGCCGGGAGTGACAGCTGTCACTCATCAACTTCTGACAGCTGTCACCTATCACCACCTCATCAACCACTCCATAAAAGCCGGACGACATCTCCACCCCGCTGCCGAGATATCATTGGCCTTCAAGGTATTTTCTCAGCCGTATTCAGTCAAGTAGTAGGTGCTACTGTTAATTCTTACTGTGTTCCTGTTTCGGAGGTGGAGGTATTTTTCCCACCATTGAGGAACTGTTGCTGATTGTATTGCTGGGTGTACACACACCCACACCTAACTGTTTCTGCTTCCTGCCAGCAGTACCAGATCCGACAGCCGGAGACGGTGGCCACCTGGGGACTCGGAACTTGGCGGCTCCGGTATCCTCCGGGTTCGGTGGCAGTGGAAATCGTGTGGGATCCGGCTCTTCTCTGGACGGACGTCTTCTATCCTTGAGCCTGCCCACACGTCACCTTTGTACATTTGACTCTGTCCAAATTCTGGATTTGTCTATATTTCGTTGTGTACGCTTTACAACAGTAAAGTGTTGTATTTTTGGCTTATCCATTGTCCGTTCATTTACGCCTCCTGTTGTGGGTCCGTGTCACTACACTTTCACAACAGTTCTGCTGTGCACAAAGTAACACTGTCACCAGTTTTGAAAATGCATGCACACTGAGAAACTCAAAACTGGCGTATTCACATTTGATTGGTAAAATGCTGTCACTCGTAAAACAAACTAGGGCTGCAACTAACGATTATTTTAGTAATCGATTAATCATTTTTGTTGTTTGTTTTTTTTTTTACTTACATGTGAGTTTTGCCATTATTTCTTGAAGTGAGTTATTATTAAAAGGCCTTTGTCACGCAACATCAATGTTTGAGCTTGTAATAAAGTTATGATGTTATATTCTCGTCAAAAACATACCTGGAGTAGTGTTTTGTTTTATTTTTTATTTTGCACACCACAAAGAGATTTCCATCAGGTTTAACCCGATTATGAGCATTTTTAGATGCCTACAGCAACTATCTCAACTGACAACATATTACAGCAAGAGTCCACGAAAGTATTTTAAAGGCCTGATTAAAGTGTAATATGTGATCTTTAATAAGTTATTTTCATGAAAAAAGACACAAATGTGCAGTTTACTGCATTTTATTTATTATTTTTTTTGTGTAAAAACACAGCTTAGACGTGGTTTGACCGAAACAAATTCTCATTAAACTTAAATAAAACAGGGATGAAGTGGCGGTTTAAGAGTCACTAGGTGTTCACAGGAAACAGTTATTTATTTCTATATTTATTTATTTATGTTCATTGTTAGTTGGTTTTACCTTTTCTGTTGTGTTTTGTTTTATCAGGTTCTTTGTCTGTTTCTCTAAAATTGTATTTTAGCAATATTAGTTATTACTTTTGTTGTTGTTGTTATTATTATTAATATATAAATGAAAAAAATAAAAATATTACAATTCGTAACACATTTGACTCTTTTACTACAACAAACGCCAAGTCATTAATTTTTATACAGAAAACAATTGCACACAAACTGTGCTTAGATGCGAACAGCTTAATGCTAACTTTAAAATTGAAAACACCATAGACATGCTAACGCGTTAGCATCGGCCCTGTTTTTAAGTTATAAAATACATCTATCAACTGTTTTAGAAGACCATAACAGGTCAACTTAATATAAAAAAGGTAAATATTACTCACAGACATATGCTAATTCAGGGTTTAGCGGGGGAAATTAAGATAAAGCGAACTAATACAACAAACCATCGAAGCAGTGAGTCGAATCAATGCTTCATTGGTTCAAAGCAAAGCCACACCCAGCTCTACTTGGGGAGTGTCTGCCAATGTTCCCACAAAGACAGGGAGGAGAAGGATCGTGGCTCATGGCAAGCAGTAAACAGCGGAGAGGAATGAAATTCACACAGTTCCTTCCTCTGCGGTGCGGCGCCATCCACGCTGACATTGCTGCTGCTTTGATTAGCGCAGAACGGGATGTTGCATTGACAGTGAGAGCAGAGAGAGAAAGAGACTGAATAAGCTGGTCAGGAAGTCCAGCTCTGTCCTGGGCTGTCCTCTGGACTCTCTGGAGGAGGTGGCTGAGAGGAGGGTGTTAACCAAGTTCAAATCCATCATGGACAACTCCTCTCACCCTCTGCACCGGACTGTAGTGGAGCTGAGCAGCTCGTTCAGTGACAGACTGAGGCACCCTCAGTGCAAGAAGGAACAATACCGCAGGCCTGCTGCTGTCAGACTGTACAATAACACTGTGAAATTATTGTATTATTGTATGGCCTTGCCTTGCAATGTGAAGCGCCTTGGGGCAACTGTTTGCTGTGATTTGGCGCTATATAAATAAAATTGATTGATTGATTGAAATAACCACATGCAATAATATGTCCACAAATCATGTGCAATAACAACTCGTGTGTATATATATATATATATATATATATAGATATATATATATATATATATATATATATTGTAAGCGCCATTTTTTGGAATAAGGTATTTGAAGCTAATGTAATTACAAGGTTTAAAAGGTTTAGAACAATTCATGTGTATTTTGTTTAAAAGGATAATTTAAAATATTAAAAGGTACATGATTGTATTTTTGTTTAAAAGAAAAGGAAAATTTTTGATGCATGATTGGTACGTTTGGGGGCGCTACTGCCTGGCTGTCATGTAAATTGTTGAAGAAGAAGTGCTGTGCTTGAACTTTGTTAATAAAAACGAAAATGGCTGGAGCAACACGGTTGTTTTACCGTGATGCAACACATGTTGTTAAACGCGTAAAAACAGGCTCAATGGTCATCTTTCTTTTTTGGAGAAGAGGTTAAAGCAGCAAAAGGAAACAAAGATTAGCCTCTACATTAAGTAAAACAACCACGCTCAACGAGGTAACGAGCCTGGAGGAGCCCACAGTGCAGCAACAGAACTTCACAAAGAAAGAAAGCTACGAACTGGTAACAGCAAAATGAGCCAAGAGAAGAAATATCAGATAACAGGAATGTTGTAGTCTTTGCTAGATGGCACTCAAAAAGAAAGCTAAGCATGCTTTGTGTCATAGACTGCTTCGTTTGAACTGTTGTTGAATCCTATCGGAGTTTTTGAGGCAAACTGAATCAGAATGGCAGACGAGACGCAAGAAAGAACAGGAAAATGAGTGCACTACCGATGATGTCCAGAAGAGGGTGCCAAAGTACACGGAAAAAGGGCTGGAAGACACTGCCAAAATGAATAAGTGCCATGATAAAAAACAATGAACAACCAGATACAGTTGATGAACATTTAAATGAGTTCTCAAAACTCATGAAGGACTTTGACCAGTCAAATGAAAATGTACTTCAACTATTGTGTGAAGAAGAAAAGGAAGCTGATCAGTCATACTGGTTCCAACCTAAAAGGGAACTGCACAACAACTTCGTGATGGAGGCTGAAAGGTGGACATCTACCATAAGACTTCAGGAGACACAGGATGACGTGGGACCAGATGACAGCGCGTCTTCGATCGGTGAACACAGGAAGCGGCATCCAGGATCCTGCGTGTCCAGCCAATGCAGGTCAACTACCTCATCATCATCTGCACGTCGCAAGGAAGAAGCGGAACGAGCTGCTTTGATTGTTCAAGCAGAGAAGCTCAAAGAAAAACAAGCTTTGGAGTTTGAGGAGTTGAAGTTAAAGGCAAGGAAAGAGCAGCTTGAAATGGAAACGCAGATTGCTGTTTCCACAGCAAAATTAAAGGTATTAGAGGAATGTGAATATGAGGAAAATGTGAGTAAAGGTGTTACAAGCCTGCGTGCTAACACAATGAGAGATAACCAAAATGTCAGTGTTTTCCCTGTTGTGACTAATGAACGGTAAAATACTCACATTTCAAGCAGACCTCAAAGAGTTAAAAGAGAGAAATCCACGGACCAAGTACAAACAGACAATACAGTTAACTTGTGTGAAGTAATGCTAAAACAGAATGACATTACTGCAATGTTGGTTAGACAACAAAGACTCACTAACTTACCTCAGAGAGATGTACCAATATTTAGTGGTGATCCTTTAGAGTTCAAACCATTTCTCAGAGTATTTGTGCACACAATCTGTAACAAAACTGACAATGATAGTGACAGGATTTACTATCTTGAACAGTTCACTAGAGGTGAACCAAAGGACTTAGTCAGAAGCTGCCAGCATATGAGCCCTGAGCATGGGCACAAAGAGGCAATGAAACTTCTACACTATCACGATGGTAACGAGATCAAAATTGCAACAGCCTACTTGAGTAGAGCAGTTAACTGGCCTCAGATTAAAGCAGATGACGCTAAAGCTCTTCATAGTTACTCTCTTTTTCTAACTGGTTGTAACAATGCAATGCAGGATGTTAATCACTTGGAGGAACTAGACAACCCAACTAACTTTAGAGTCATAGTTTCCAAGTTACCTTACAAGATGAGAGACATGTGGATGGTGTCAGCCTTTGACATTCAGGAAAACTTTGGCAGGAGAGCAAAGTTTTCAGACCTAGTGAGATTCGTGAACAGGCAAGCTAAAATAGCTTCAGATCCTTTATTTGGTGACATTAAAGATGCTGATGACAAAAATAAGCTAAACTTAAAACCAAACAAGTCATTTAGACCAAAGGGCAGTGCATTTGCTACCAATGTGGCACCTGCTACAAAAGAGAAGTTACCACGTTAGACAGTCGATGCATTTCAGAAACCATGCACTTACTGTGAGAAAAATCACACGCTAGCTGAGTGTCAAAAAATTAGAAAACTACCTCAACAGGAAAGAGTAGAATTTCTTAAGGGAAAAGGACTCTGCTTTTCATGTTTGACACAAGGACATTTGAGTAAAGACTGTAAGAAACGAATCCAGTGTGACTATTGCTCCAAGAGACATCCAAGTATGCTGCATTACGAGAAACAAGAAGATGTAGCAGTAGAAAACAAACCTAACGACGACACTGAAAGCTCTCACATTGAAGTTGCTAGTCCCACTCCGATCACAGGTGGTACATGTGGTGCTACCGGGGCCGGTAACAGCAGTAGAGTTTTGGCTATCGTGCCAGTTCATGTTAAGCTAAAGAAAAGCAACAAAACCATTGACACGTATGCGTTTTTGGATAATGGTAGTGAAGCAACCTTCTGCTCAGAGAAACTCATGAGACAACTTGGCACTGAAAGAAAGAAAACTCAAATCCTACTTCGCACTATGGGCCAGAAAAGGGTAGAGCCTTGTTACATTGTCTCAGGTTTAGACGTTTGTGGTGTGAAAGAAAATGCGTACATTGACCTACCTGGTACGTACACGCACAAGGACATTCCAGTATCCAGAGTGAGTGTTCCTGTCCAGTCAGACTTGGAAAAGTGGCCACATTTCCATGGTGTACAACTGCCAGAGATAGATGCAGATGTTGGACTTTTGATAGGAGCTAATGCTCATAAGACAATGGAACCTTGGGAGATCATCCACAGCAGAGATGATGGTCCCTATGCAGTCCGAACCATCTTAGGCTGGGTTATAAACGGCCCATTGAAAAGAAATGACTTTGAAAGTGATCAAGGTGCTTCTGTAAACCGCATTTCGATGTCAGAAATAGAAACGTGTTTGAAGCAGATCAACCATGACTTTCCAGAAAAATCCTCTGATGAGAGGTTTGAGATGTCTCGTGAAGATTTACAATTCATGAGCTTTGTCAGAGACACTGTTGAAAAGGTTGATGGCCATTATTGCATTGGCCTCCCTCTTAAGGACCAGTCAGTTAAGCTACCTAACAACCGCGCATTAGTTGTGCAGAGAGCAGAAAGTCTCAAAAGAAAAATGCTCAAGGATGATGACTTACTGACAGAGTACAAAGCTTTCATGTCAGATCTCATTGAGAAAAAATATGCAGTACCTGTGCCAAAAGAACAACTACAACGTGATGACGGACGAGTTTGGTACATACCTCATCATGGTGTGTACCACCCGCAGAAAAGGAAGCTCTGTGTTGTTTTCGACTGCACGGTATCATGTCAGGGCAAATCACTAAATCAGGAACTTCTATAGGGTCCTGATCTGTCTAACACACTCCTTGGAGTTTTGACTCGTTTCAGGCATGACCATGTTGCTTCAATGTCTGACATTGAGGCGATGTATCATCAGGTGAAAGTATCACCAGAGGACACAGACATGCTGCGTTTTCTTTGGTGGCCTGAAGGAAACCTGAATGAACCATTGCAGGAGTTCAAAATGACTGTTCATTTGTTTGGTGCAACATCTTCACCTAGTTGCGCTAACTTTGCTTTGAAGAAAACAGCAGAAGATGCCACAGACAATGTGGTACCCATTGTTATGTTTCGGACGCGGTCGGAGCACCGACCCAGCGTTTGAAAGGACCCAGCATAAAATAAGCAGAGCACGGTTCAAAAGGTAACAGAATTTAATAAACATAACAGTGGGTGAAGTGCTAAACAACTAAAAAGTCCGCGGTCTGGTGAGGTGGAAACACGGCGCGCTCTCAACAGCGCAAACGGTCCGGAGCCACAGCAGTTCGGACCCAGGGACCCCGCCAACACCCCCCAGGTGGCCGCGACAAACCAAGTCTGTGAAGAAAGAAAACATGGAGGTGAGTCCAACTCCACACAGAGAGACACAACTCAAAGGTGCACGCAATCAGCAAACACTTCCTGGCTTAAATCTATACATCAGCTTCTCACCCTGCAGGCACGGAACAACTCAGTTCAAATCTCCACTGCAGCAGAAGCTGATTAGACAATTAGCATAACGTGACAGCTCACCAACACAAGGTGTGAGGGACACCAAATCCACTGTCACTACTTCATAAAAGTCACCAAAACCAAATTACCTCAGGAAGTGTGCTGAAGAGCGTGAGACCTCACCCAATCCTCCTTCACAGACTGTGGCGTCAAACCTGGAGCAATCTCTGATCAAGACAAAATACACCACAGCTGTGAGTCCTGATGACCTGCATGTGAAAACAAGCCTCAGGTGTTCAGGGTGAGGTCCTAATGCTCAGCCACTCAGTCCTGAATGCATACCACCTGGTGGGAGAAACAGAAAACAAAAACCAAGCCAGCCAAACACCCCAGCCCACAACAGTACCCCACCCTCACGGGAAGCTTCCCGGCGACCACACGGACCTGGGCCAGAAAAAACAAAGCCCCCCTCCAGGGACCATGGCTGGAATGTTGGCTGGGAACAAAAAACACCTCCTGCAGCTTCAGTTTCAGCTCCTTGTGCTGATGATCCAGCTGGGAAAGGCCCGTCTCCAGGAGCTGTGCGTTACTGTGCTCTGATGACAGCTCCATCATCAGCTGCTCAACCTGCAATGTTAATTTCTTCATGCAGTCATTGATCATCTCAATGTTGAGCTTCTCTAGTTCTTCCTTCAGCTGGATAATGCACGCTTCCAGCCGCCTCTTCTCTGTCAACAGGGAACTTTGTGCCGAGACCATCACTCTCATCCTGGAGCTCATCCTTTCTCACCCTGAGCCTGTCTGCAGTAGACTGCTCCGCAGCTGACACTCCAGTGCAGAGATATCCTTTGTTGACTTTAATGGTCTTGCCCTCTGTTTCATTTAGCAAACCTGTTAGAGTCTCCACCTTTGCATTCATTCCTGTCGACTCTTGCTTTAGTTGTTCACTTTGCATAATTTTGGCCAGGAGCTCTTGAACCTGTGCACTCAACCTTCTTCCGACTGTGTGTTAAAGTCTGCTTAGTCATAACACAAAAAAAAGACAAACACAAACAACCATACCAACCCCCCCTCCCCAGAGGACCGTCCCATCAAACCCCGGGAAGGGGAGAAAAGAAAAAACACAACCCAAACTTAAGCTTGCAAACAAAAAAAAAATGCTAACACCCCCCCCCGGACGACATGTACGGACCAACACCCCCCAGAGGACATCCCGCCAGCTCCAGGAGTAATAACCACAGCCGAGGTCCCTCTGGGATCCAAAGTCACCCACGGGGACTCCCAGCGCCTCCCAGAGGACCGTTCCATCAAACCCCAGGAGACGCCCCCCCTCATGACTAACAGACCCAGCCCCGGCCGTCTATGGCTAGATGGACCCACCGCCCTTCCCCCCCCAGAGGACACCACAGTCACACCCTGAGGGCGGAAACTGGGGGGGGGAAAAAAAAACATACAAACAAAACAACCCCAACCCCACCCCCTCAGCGCAGTGGAAACTGGAAGTACGTCCAGTGTCACCAACCACGACTATACCCCAAAAGTCAACCGGGAGGAGTGGAACAGCAGTAATGGCGTACGGCACAAGACGGCGCCACCCCTCCGACTCTTAAACCAGCCACCAGCTGCGGGTATATTCCACTGCCCCAAACCTCAGCTACGCCGACGGCATACGGCTCAAAGGCGCGCTGAAGCCGGAGGTGGAACAGGGAATCAACAAAAAAACAACCCCCCCCCCCCCCCCCCCCCCCCCCCCCCCGGGTGCAGAGGTTATCTGGGAAACGCCCAGCATAACCAAACTGCACCACTCCAGCAATGCCGACAACGTACGGCTCACACGGCTGGAGCCAGAGGAGAAGAGAGGGAACAACAAAAAAAGAAAAAAGAAAAAACAACCCAATTACCCCCCCATCACCCCCCAGAGGACCGTCCCATCAAACCCTGGGAGGTGAAACCAAAAGAAATAAAAAAGACCAAGGTTTAAATGCAGCAATCTCTGATCAAGACAAAATACACCACAGCTGTGAGTGCAGTGCAAAATAACTTTTATGTTGACGATTGTTTTCTCTCTGTAGCAACTGACAGTGAGGCCTGCACCATGGTAAAGGAACTGACAGAACTTTGTGCAAGCGGAGGTTTTCATCTTACTAAGTGGAATAGCAACAGCAGAGTTGTTTTGACCTCCATATGTGAAACAGAAAGAGCATCAGAAGTCAAGGCGCTAGATCTTTGTCATGACAATCTTCCAGATGAACGAGTATTAGGAGTAAACTGGTGCATTGAAACAGACTCTTTCAAAACCAAAATCAATGCAAAACCAGTAGCACAGACAAGGCGCGGCATTCTGTCGTTTGTGAGTTCAATTTATGATCCTCTAGGATTTCTGTCCCCAGTTATTCTACCAGCAAAAGTCATCCTACGGGAACTGTGTGGAAAGAAATTCTCCTGGGATGAGGACATACCTGCAGAACTTGCTCAGAAATCACAGGCATGGATATCAGATCTTACAAAACTACAAGGATTTACTGTTGACAGATGTTTCAAGCCAGTTGGATTTGGAGATGTTACATCTGCACAATTGCATCATTTTGCAGATGCAAGTGAACGTGGGTATGGTGTAGTTGCATACCTTCGGCTCACAAATGAGAGGGGTGAAGTCCACACTTCATTTGTAATTGGCAAGTCAAGAGTATCACCTCTAAAACAAACAACTATTCCTAGGTTGAAGTTGATGGCTGCTGCTGTAGCTGTGAAAATGGACAAACTAATGAGAAATGAGCTACAAATGCCATTGAAGGAATCAACTTTTTGGAGTGATAGTACCACAGTGCTGAGGTACATTGCAAATGACAGTGTCAAATTTAAGACTTTTGTTGCGAATCGAGTGTCACTCATCAGAGATCACTCCAATGTCAGTCAGTGGAGATATGTGAACTCGGAGTTGAACCCTGCTGATCATGCTTCTAGGGGCATGAAGGCAAGTGACTTCCTTTCAAACAAATCTTGGATTCATGGACCGGACTTTCTGAGTAAGGGCAGTAAGCTTTGGCCAGTGTCACCAATAATCTCAAAGGACATTCATAATGATGCAGAGGTAAAAGTTATGAGTGTTAATGTTGACATTGTGGAAACAGATCCAATCAGTAAGCTTATTGGTCATTACTCAGATTGGCACAAACTAAAAAAGGCTATTGCTTGGATGCTAAGGTTAAAACAGGTTCTTTTGAAGAATGTCTCAAACAAAAGGCAAAAATCAAAGTCAAAAAGAGTTGATGAGGTTGAGAGTTATTTAACACTTGCAGAGCTAGAAAATGCTGAGATTGAGATTGTTAAATTTAGTCAAAGCCAAAGCTACAAAGATGAGATTCAAACTTTGCAAAAGGGTGAAAGGGTCAAAAGAACAAGCCATATTGTGAAGCTAGATCCTATAATGGACAAAGGTGATTTAAGAGTTGGTGAAAGGTTACATCACTCTGCTTTACCATCCAGTGTGAAGCATCCTGTAATATTACATCAGGACCACCATGTGTCCACTCTGATTCTCAGACATGTTCACAAACAAACGGGGCACAGTGGCAGGAACATTATGTTATCCAAACTAAGAGAAAGGTATTGGATTCCTAAAGCAGATGCAGCTCTCAGGAAAATATTGTCAAAATGTGTACATTGCAGAATGTTGTCATGTAAACATGGTGAGCAGAGAATGGCAAACTTGCCACATGACAGACTTGTACCGGATAACCCCCCTTTCACAAATGTAGGAATAGACTACTTTGGACCGTTTGAGGTTAATAGTGGCAGAAGTAATGTAAAGCACTATGGTGTTTTGTTTACATGCCTCACCACGAGAGCGATTCATATAGAGGTTGCTCATTCACTTGAAACCGATTCTTGTATAAACGCATTTAGGTGGTTTGTAGCCAGACGAGGTCAAGTGTCTGCAATGAGATCAGATAATGGTACAAATCTTGTAGGTGCTGAAAAGGAAATGCGTGAATCTCTTAAAAAATGGAATCAGTCAAAAATAGCTGATTCACTGAGTCAAAAGGGTATCACATGGACGTTTAATCCACCAGCCGGGTCTCATTGTGGTGGGATTTGGGAAAGGCAGATTCGCTCTGTCAGGAAAATCCTCATTCAGTTACTGAGACAACAGACTCTTGATGATGAGCGTCTCCACACATTATTTTGTGAAGTGGAGTCCATTATTAATAACAGGCCGATTACGAGAGTATCTAATGATCCAAATGACATAGAAGCATTGACTCCCAATCACTTACTTCTCATGAAAAGAAAACCAATGTTACCACCTGGTGTGTTCCAAAAGGAGGACTTGTACTCAAAGAGACGGTGGCGCCAGGTCCAATACCTGTCGGATATTTTTTGGAAACGTTGGGCCAAAGAATATCTTCCACTTTTACAAGAGAGACAAAAATGGTTCAATGCAAAGAGAAATCTGAAACCCGGTGATGTTGTTCTCATAGTAGATGATACTGCACCTAGAGGTTCATGGCTAATGGGAAAAGTTGAAAGATCTATTTGTGATTCAAAGGGTCATGTGAGAAGAGTGATGGTGAAAACTAAAACCAGTGTGTTAGAAAGACCAGTAGATAAATTGTGTCTTTTGCTTGAAATGGATGAATAATGCTATTTTTGAGTTCACTCAAAGTCATATTCATGGTACAGTTTATTGTTTGAGGTGAGATATGGAAATGTGTTTTGTTTACAAAAAAATGTGTCGCTTTATTTTGTGGTAATTGTTATGCCCGCACAGTAACAATTAGGGACCGGAATGTAAGCGCCATTTTTTGGAATAAGGTATTTGAAGCTAATGTAATTACAAGGTTTAAATAATTTAGAACAATTCATGTGTATTTTGTTTAAAAGGATAATTTAAAATATTAAAAGGTACATGATTGTATTTTTGTTTAAAAGAAAAGGAAAATTTTTGATGCATGATTGGTACGTTTGGGGGCGCTACTGCCTGGCTGTCATGTAAATTGTTGGAGAAGAAGTGCTGTGCTTGAACTTTGTTAATAAAAACGAAAATGGCTGGAGCAACACGGTTGTTTTACCGTGATGCAACACATGTTAAACGCGTAAAAACAGGCTCAATGGTCATCTTTCTTTTTTGGAGAAGAGGTTAAAGCAGCAAAAGGAAACAAAGTAGCCTCTACACACACACACACATATATATATATATATATATATATATATATATATATATATTCTATTTCTACCTCATTTTTTTATGTCTTGTACTGTTATAAGTATTATTACTATTGCTTATCCTTGCACATGCTGTTTGAACATTTTCCTCTACTTGCACCCATCTTGTGTGTTTTTAAGAGCTGACGTAACATGTGAATTTCTCCTCTGTGAGATCAATAAAGTTTATCTTTATCTTTAGGTAATTATCAAATAAATAATTTCTTTTTGTCCAAACAACATCAATAAGCATAAATGTCAAAAAGTGACTGATGAAGAATATGTCATGTTTTTTAATAACATTTCTAACCCTCGTCTTGATTCATGTCCGTGAGGACAGACAATGAGTCCATTTGTTTGACTTTCGCCCCGTGTCCGGAGAGGACGTGGAACAGACACGTGGACAGAACGAGTGTTTTGGCGTGCACGTTTCTATAGCGATGATCTGAAACGCGCGCTACCGCGGAGGGGTGACGTCACGCGATAACGCCTGCTGTGTTTGTTGTCAATCACCTGTCAATAACCAGCTCCAGTAAAACCACGTGGGAGTGTTGACTGAAGACGTCGTCCCCGTCCAAGAAGTCATACTGGTTCAGTAGAGCCACTAAATCCAGATTACAGGAGAGTCTGTCGGGAAACTTCCAGGAGGAGGCTCGGACCGGTCCGGTTCTGGAAAAGACGTCCAGAATGGCGCCCTGCAGGTCCACTAGGTCTTTACGGAGACTTTCGATACAGTCCCGACGGCCCAAGAACGGACTCATCTCTCACCAAGTCCTGCGCGTCTCGCTGAGTCTCTGCTCGAGGCAAAGCAGCAGCCGTGATGTTTCGACACAGAGTGCGATTCGTTTCACTCAAAACCGCCTAACTGATGACGTTTGAAACACCTGCTGCTTTATTCAGACAGCGCTTCACTGGGTTTGCTGGGTTGGATCAGTGATCCGACCAATGTAGTAAAAGGTTTATACACAGCATGATCTATATTTAAAAAAAAGTTTATACACATCATGGTCTATATTTAAAAAAAAGTTTATACACATCATGGTCTATATTTAAAAAAAGTTTATACACATCATGATCTATATTTAAAAAAAAGTTTATACACATCATGGTCTATATTTAAAAAAAAGTTTATACACATCATGGTCTATATTTAAAAAAAAGTTTATACACATCATGGTCTATATTTAAAAAAAGTTTATACACATCATGATCTATATTTAAAAAAAGTTTATACACATCATGGTCTATATTTAAAAAAAGTTTATACACATCATGGTCTATATTTAAAAAAAGTTTATACACATCATGGTCTATATTTAAAAAAAGTTTATACACATCATGGTCTATATTTAAAAAAAAGTTTATACACATCATGGTCTATATTTAAAAAAAAGTTTATACACATCATGGTCTATATTTAAAAAAGTTTATACACATCATGGTCTATATTTAAAAAAAGTTTATACACATCATGGTCTATATTTAAAAAAAGTTTATACACAGCATGATCTATATTTAAAAAAAAGTTTATACACATCATGGTCTATATTTAAAAAAAAGTTTATACACATCATGGTCTATATTTAAAAAAAGTTTATACACATCATGATCTATATTTAAAAAAAAGTTTATACACATCATGGTCTATATTTAAAAAAAAGTTTATACACATCATGATCTATATTTAAAAAAAAGTTTATACACATCATGGTCTATATTTAAAAAAAGTTTATACACATCATGGTCTATATTTAAAAAAAGTTTATACACATCATGATGTATATAATAGAAAGTTTATACACATCATGGTCTATATAAAAAAAGTTTATACACATCATGGTCTATATAAAAAAAGTTTATACACATGATCTATATTAAAAAAGTTTATACACATCATGATGTACATAATAGAAAGTTTATACACATCATGATATATATAATAAAAAGTTTAAACACATTATGGTCTATAATAAAAAAGTTTATACACATCACGGTCTATATTAAAAAAAAGTTTATACACATCATGATATATATAATAAAAGTTTATACACATCATGGTCTATATTTAAAAAACGTTTATACACATCATGGTCTATATTTAAAAAAAAGTTTATACACATCACGGTCTATATTAAAAAAGTTTATACACATCATGATATATATAATAAAAAGTTTATACACATCATGGTCTATATTTAAAAAAGTTTATACACATCATGATCTATATTAAAAAAGTTTATACACATCATGATATATATAATAAAAAGTTTATACACATCATGGTCTATATTTAAAAAAAGTTTATACACATCATGGTCTATACAAAAAAAGTTTATACACATCATGATCTATATTAAAAAGTTTATACACATCATGATGTACATAATAGAAAGTTTATACACATCATGATATATATAATAAAAAGTTTAAACACATTATGGTCTATATAAAAAAAGTTTATACACATGATCTATATTAAAAAAGTTTATACACATCATGATGTACATAATAGAAAGTTTATACACATCATGATATATATAATAAAAAGTTTAAACACATTATGGTCTATATTAAAAAAAGTTTATACACATCATGATATATATAATAAAAGTTTATACACATCATGGTCTATATTTAAAAAACATTTATACACATCATGGTCTATATTTAAAAAAAAGTTTATACACATCACGGTCTATAATAAAAAAAGTTTATACACATCATGATATATATAATAAAAAGTTTATACACATCATGGTCTATATTTAAAAAAGTTTACACATCATGATCTATATTAAAAAAGTTTATACACATCATGATATATATAATAAAAAGTTTATACACATCATGGTCTATATTTAAAAAAAGTTTATACACATCACGGTCTATATTAAAAAAAAGTTTATATTCATCATGATCTATATTAAAAAAAGTTTATACACATCATGATATATATAATAAAACGTTTATACACATCATGGTCTATATTTAAAAAAGTTTATACACATCATGATCTATATTAAAAAAGTTTATACACATCATGATATATATAATAAAAAGTTTATACACATCATGGTCTATATTTAAAAAAGTTTATACACATCATGATCTATATTAAAAAGTTTATACACATCATGATGTACATAATAGAAAGTTTGTACACATCATGATATATATAATAAAAAGTTTAAACAAATTATGGTCTATATTAAAAAAGTTTATACACATCATGGTCTATATTAAAAAAAGTTTATACACATCATGATCTATATTTAAAAAGTTTATACACATCATGGTCTATATTTAAAAAAGTTTATACACATCACGGTCTATATTAAAAAAGTTTATACACATCATGATCTATATTAAAAAAAAGTTTATACACATCATGATATATATAATAAAAAGTTTATACACATCATGGTCTATATTTAAAAAAAGTTTATACACATCACAGTCTATATTAAAAAAGTTTATACACATCACGGACTATATTAAAAAAAATTTATACACATCACGGTCTATATTAAAAAAAGTTTATACACATCATGATCTATATTTAAAAAAGTTTATACACATCATGATATATATAATAAAAAGTTTATACACATCATGGTCTATATTTAAAAAAAAGTTTATACACATCACGGTCTATATTAAAAAAAGTTTATACACATCATGATCTATATTAAAAAAGTTTATACACATCATGATATATATAATAAAAAGTTTATACACATCATGGTCTATATTTAAAAACGTTTATACACATCATGATCTATATTAAAAAAAAGTTTATACAAACCATGATATATATAATAAAAAGTTTATACACATCATGGTCTATATTTAAAAAAAGTTTATACACATCATGGTCTATATAAAAAAAGTTTATACACATCATGATCTATATTAAAAAGTTTATACACATCATGATGTACATAATAGAAAGTTTATACACATCATGATATATATAATAAAAAGTTTAAACACATTATGGTCTATATTAAAAAAGTTTATACACATCATGGTCTATATTAAAAAAAGTTTATACACATCATGATCTATATTTAAAAAAGTTTATACACATCATGATATATATAATAAAAAGTTTATACACATCATGATCTATATTAAAAAAGTTTATACACATCATGATATATATAATAAAAAGTTTATACACATCATGGTCTATATTTAAAAAAAGTTTATACACATCATGGTCTATATAAAAAAAGTTTATACACATCATGATCTATATTAAAAAGTTTATACACATCATGATGTACATAATAGAAAGTTTATACACATCATGATATATATAATAAAAAGTTTAAACACATTATGGTCTATATTAAAAAAGTTTATACACATCATGGTCTATATTAAAAAAGTTTATACACATCATGATCTATATTAAAAAAAAGTTTATGCACATCATGGTCTATATTAAAAAAAAGTTTATACACATCATGATCTATATTAAAAAAAAGTTTATACACATCATGATATATATAATAAAAAGTTTATACACATCATGGTCTATATTTAAAAAAAAGTTTATACACATCATGGTCTATATTTTAAAAAGTTTATACACATCATGATGTATATAATAGAAAGTTTATACACATCATGGTCTATATAAAAAAGTTTATACACATGATCTATATTAAAAAAGTTTATACACATCATGATGTACATAATAGAAAGTTTATACACATCATGATATATATAATAAAAAGTTTAAACACATTATGGTCTATATTAAAAAAGTTTATACACATCACGGTCTATATTAAAAAAAGTTTATACACATCATGATATATATAATAAAAGTTTATACACATCATGGTCTATATTTAAAAAACGTTTATACACATCATGGTCTATATTTAAAAAAAAGTTTATACACATCACGGTCTATATTAAAAAAAGTTTATACACATCATGATATATATAATAAAAAGTTTATACACATCATGCTCTATATTAAAAAAGTTTATACACATCATGATATATATAATAAAAAGTTTATACACATCATGGTCTATATTTAAAAAAAGTTTATACACATCATGGTCTATACAAAAAAAGTTTATACACATCATGATCTATATTAAAAAGTTTATACACATCATGATGTACATAATAGAAAGTTTATACACATCATGATATATATAATAAAAAGTTTAAACACATTATGGTCTATATAAAAAAAGTTTATACACATGATCTATATTAAAAAAGTTTATACACATCATGATGTACATAATAGAAAGTTTATAGACATCATGATATATATAATAAAAAGTTTAAACACATTATGGTCTATATTAAAAAAAGTTTATACACATCATGATATATATAATAAAAGTTTATACACATCATGGTCTATATTTAAAAAACGTTTATACACATCATGGTCTATATTTAAAAAAAAGTTTATACACATCACGGTCTATATTAAAAAAAGTTTATACACATCATGATATATATAATAAAAAGTTTATACACATCATGGTCTATATTTAAAAAAGTTTATACACATCATGATCTATATTAAAAAAGTTTATACACATCATGATATATATAATAAAAAGTTTATACACATCATGGTCTATATTTAAAAAAAGTTTATACACATCACGGTCTATATTAAAAAAAGTTTATATTCATCATGATCTATATTAAAAAAAGTTTATACACATCATGATATATATAATAAAACGTTTATACACATCATGGTCTATATTTAAAAAAGTTTATACACATCATGATCTATATTAAAAAAGTTTATACACATCATGATATATATAATAAAAAGTTTATACACATCATGGTCTATATTTAAAAAAGTTTATACACATCATGATCTATATTAAAAAAGTTTATACACATCATGATATATATAATAAAAAGTTTATACACATCATGGTCTATATTTAAAAAAAGTTTATACACATCACGGTCTATATTAAAAAAAGTTTATATTCATCATGATCTATATTAAAAAAAGTTTATACACATCATGATATATATAATAAAACGTTTATACACATCATGGTCTATATTTAAAAAAGTTTATACACATCATGATCTATATTAAAAAAGTTTATACACATCATGATATATATAATAAAAAGTTTATACACATCATGGTCTATATTTAAAAAAGTTTATACACATCATGATCTATATTAAAAAGTTTATACACATCATGATGTACATAATAGAAAGTTTGTACACATCATGATATATATAATAAAAAGTTTAAACACATTATGGTCTATATTAAAAAAGTTTATACACATCATGGTCTATATTAAAAAAAGTTTATACACATCATGATCTATATTTAAAAAGTTTATACACATCATGGTCTATATTTAAAAAAGTTTATACACATCACGGTCTATATTAAAAAAAGTTTATACACATCATGATCTATATTAAATAAAAGTTTATACACATCATGATATATATAATAAAAAGTTTATACACATCACAGTCTATATTAAAAAAGTTTATACACATCACGGTCTATATTAAAAAAAATTTATACACATCACGGTCTATATTTAAAAAAGTTTATACACATCATGATCTATATTTAAAAAAGTTTATACACATCATGATATATATAATAAAAAGTTTATACACATCATGGTCTATATTTAAAAAAAGTTTATACACATCACGGTCTATATTAAAAAAAGTTTATACACATCATGATCTATATTAAAAAAGTTTATACACATCATGATATATATAATAAAAAGTTTATACACATCATGGTCTATATTTAAAAACGTTTATACACATCATGATCTATATTAAAAAAAGTTTATACAAACCATGATATATATAATAAAAAGTTTATACACATCATGGTCTATATTTAAAAAAAGTTTATACACATCATGGTCTATATAAAAAAAAGTTTATACACATCATGATCTATATTTAAAAACGTTTATACACATGATATATATAATAAAAAAGTTTATACGCATCATGATGTTGTGTGGGCCGCCAGAAGAGGAGGTACTGCTGGCCCACCACCAGAGGGCGCCCTGTCTGTAGTGCGGGCTCCAGGCACCAGAGGGCGCAGCCGCCTCACAGGAGCAGCCAGGGTGACAGCTGTCACGCATCACCTGCAACAGCTGTTACCAATCATCTGATCAGCAGGGGTACATCAGCAGGACGACGTTTCCACCTCTTTGCCGAGATATCGTTCTACCTGGTAACATTCTCAGCTAACTGTGTGACAGTAACCTTTTGTGACTTTTGTGCGTTGTATAACAGACTCCTTTTCCAACGAGAGGTGGAGGTAGTTTTCCTGCCGTGCGGATTACTGGGTGCAAACGCGCCCACATTTAATTATTTCTTTGTTCCTCGCCAGCAGTACCAGGTCCGACACACGGAGGCAGTGGCCACCTGGGAATTCGGGACTTGGCGGCTCCAGTATTCCCGGGGTCTGGTGGCGGAGGAAATCGTGTGGTTCCGGTTCTGCTTTGGACAGACGTCTCCTATCTTCGAGCCTGCCCACACGACACCTTTTGTGATTTGGCTTTTTGTCCATTGTTGTAATCTGTTGTATTTGTTGTGCCCATTCACAACAGTAAAGTGTTGTTATTTGACTTCCTCCATTGTCCGTTCATTTGCGCCCCCTGTTGTGGGTCCGTGTACCTACACTTTCCCAACAGGATATCTCGGCCAACCTCATGGACCCCGTGGGGCGTCAACCGGCTGTTGAACGGCCAATGGAAGAGCAGGGCGCACAGGCGTCTGCAGGAGGAATGATCGGTGAGTTGCAGCGAATCCTCACCGCTTTTACGGCTCGGCTGGATCTGATGACCGAGCAGAACGTCCTCCTTAACCGCAGGGTGGAGGCTCTCGCCGCGCAGGTGGAAGCACGCCCTCAGGGCGCTGCTGCGGCTCCCCCTCCTGTCGATCCTGTGCGCAACAGTGACGTTCCACAGGTCGTTCAACGACCCCTCCCACCTTCCCCTGAAGCATACATAAGCCCTCCAGAGCCGTACGGGGTTGTGTGGAGACATGCGCGGACTTTCTTATGCAGTGTTCGCTCGTCTTCGCACAACGTCCCGTCATGTACGCGACTGATGCTAGTAAGATAGCTTATGTAATTAATCTGCTTCGCGGCAAGGCACGCGCTTGGGCTACAGCGCTTTGGGAGCAAAATTCACGGCTCCGTCTGACATATGATGGGTTTGTGAGGGAGTTCAGAACAGTGTTCGATCACCCAAATAGAGGAGAGACCGCTTCAGCCGTGCTGCTGTCAATGAGACAGGGGCGCCGGAGCGCAGCTGCTTATGCAGTCGACTTCCGCATCGCGGCTGCGAGGTCCGGCTGGAATAACACTGCCCTCTGTGCCGCCTTCGTAAACGGACTGTCGTTGGTCCTGAAGGAGCTCCTGGTGGCCAAGGATGAACCGCGGGATTTAGACGGGCTTATTGATCTCGTTATACGATTAGACAATCGGTTAGAAGAACGCCGTCGGGAACGAGACGAAGGGCGTGGCCGGGCACGCGCCGTCCCTCTCCCTTCCGGTTCCGACCGAGTTCCGCCCCCCCCACGCTCCACGGCCTCTACGCTCCGTGTGGTTACAGCTCCCCCTGCTGATGAAGCTATGGACACGAGCAGGGCCACATTTAGGGCACCAGATAGACAGAGGAGGCTGGCCTGCGGAGCGTGCTTTGTTTGTGGCTCAATAGAGCATCAAGTGAGGGACTGCCCCGAGCGGTTAAAACACCAACGCCCGCCCCTAGAAACTGGGTTAGGGGTGGGCCAAAACATTCACGTGGGACATACCCATATTGCCACACGACTCCCAGTTACAATCCTTTATGAGGATTTAACCCTGAAGGCCCCAGCACTGGTGGACACGGGCTCTGAAGGGAATCTGTTAGACAGCAGATGGGCCAGGGAGGTAGGGCTCCCTCTGGTGGCGCTTACCTCGCCTGTGCAGGTGCGGGCACTAGATGGCTCCCTACTCCCTTTAATCACACATAAGACACCACCAGTAACTCGGGTGGTGTCAGGAAATCACCGGGAGGAGATCGAGTTTTTTGTGACTCCTGCCACCTCCCATGTGATTCTCGGTTTCCCTTGGATGTTAAAACACAATCCCCGGATCGATTGGCCGTCCGGGGTAGTGGTTCAGTGGAGCGAGACCTGCCATCGGGTATGTTTAGGTTCCTCGGTTCCTCCCGGTTCCCAGGCTAAGGAGGAGGTCAGAGTCCCGCCCAATCTAGGGACGGTGCCGGTGGAGTACCATGACCTGGTGGATGTGTTCAGTAAGGATCTGGCGCTCACCCTTCCCCCCCACCGTCCGTACGATTGTGCCATTGATTTGGTTCCAGGCGTTGAGTTCCCGTCCAGCAGGCTGTACAACCTCTCACGACCTGAGCGCGAATCAATGGAGACCTACATCCGGGACTCTTTAGCCGCCAGGTTGATCCGGAATTCCACCTCCCCGATGGGTGCAGGTTTCTTTTTTGTGGATAAAAAAGACGGCAGACTTCGTCCATGCATTGATTATAGGGGACTGAACGAAATCACGGTTCGTAATCGATACCCGTTGCCCTTGTTGGATTCAGTGTTCACGCCCCTGCATGGAGCCCAAATATTCACTAAGCTAGATCTTAGAAATGCGTATCACCTGGTTCGGATCCGTAAGGGAGACGAGTGGAAGACGGCATTTAACACCCCCTTAGGTCACTTTGAGTACCTGGTCATGCCGTTCGGCCTCACAAACGCCCCCGCGACGTTCCAAGCATTAGTTAATGATGTCTTGCGGGATTTCCTGCACCGATTCGTCTTCGTATATCTAGACGATATACTCATCTTTTCTCCGGATCCTGAGACTCATGTCCGGCATGTACGTCAGGTCCTGCAGCGGTTGTTGGAGAACCGGCTGTTTGTGAAGGGCGAGAAGTGTGAGTTTCACCGCACATCTTTGTCCTTCCTGGGGTTTATCATCTCCCCCAACTCCGTCGCTCCTGATCCGGCCAAGGTTGCGGCGGTGAGAGACTGGCCCCAACCCACTAGCCGTAGGAAGCTGCAACAGTTCCTCGGCTTTGCAAATTTCTACAGGAGGTTCATTAAGGGCTACAGTCAGGTAGTTAGCCCCCTGACAGCCCTAACCTCACCAAAAGTCCCCTTCACCTGGTCGGATCGTTGCGATGCCGCGTTCAAGGAGTTGAAACGGCGCTTCTCGTCTGCACCCGTTCTGGTGCAGCCCGATCCTAGTCGCCAGTTAGTGGTTGAAGTGGACGCCTTGGACTCAGGGATAGGAGCTGTGCTTTCCCAGAGCGGGAAGACCGATAAGGTCCTTCACCCGTGTGCCTATTTTTCCCGCAGGTTGACCCCGGCCGAACGGAACTATGACGTCGGCAATCGAGAACTCCTTGCGGTGAAAGAGGCTCTTGAAGAGTGGAGACATCTGTTGGAGGGAACGTCCGTGCCATTCACGGTTTTCACTGACCACCGGAACCTGGAGTATATCAGGACCGCCAAGCGGCTGAACCCCAGGCAAGCCCGCTGGTCACTGTTCTTCGGCCGTTTTGACTTCCGGATCACCTACTGTCCCGGGACCAAGAACCAGAGATCGGATGCCTTGTCCCGGGTACATGAAGATGAAGTCAAAGCGGAGTTGTCGGATCCACCGGAACCCATCATCCCGGAGTCCACTATCGTGGCCACCCTCACCTGGGACGTAGGCCCTGGCACGAAGCCCGGACCCCGGAACTGGGCCGAAGAACAAACTATACGTCCCACCAGAAGCTAGGGCTGCAGTCCTGGACTTCTGTCACGGCTCCAAGCTCTCCTGTCATCCAGGGGTGCGAAGAACCGTGGCAGTTGTCCGGCAGCGCTTCTGGTGGGCGTCCCTAGAGGCCGACGTCCGGGATTATATCCAGGCCTGCACCACCTGCGCCAGGGGCAAGGCTGACCATCGCAGGGCATCAGGTTTACTCCAGCCGCTGCCTGTGCCTCATCGCCCCTGGTCCCACATCGGCCTGGATTTTGTCACGGGTCTCCCGCCGTCCCAGGGTAACACCACCATCCTCACGATAGTGGACCGATTCTCCAAGGCGGCCCACTTCGTGGCCCTCCCGAAGCTCCCAACAGCCCAGGAGACAGTGGACCTCCTGGTCCACCACGTCGTCCGGCTGCATGGGATTCCAACAGACATCATCTCCGATCGCGGTCCCCAGTTCTCCTCGCAAGGCTGGAGGAGCTTCTGCTGGGAACTGGGGGCCACGGTGAGTCTCTCGTCCGGGTACCACCCTCAGACCAACGGGCAAGCAGAACGGGTAAACCAGGAGGTGGAACAGGCCTTGCGCTGCGTGACTGCCGCGCACCCGGCGGCCTGGAGTACCCATTTGGCCTGGATCGAGTATGCCCATAACAGCCAGGTGTCTTCAGCCACCGGCCTCTCCCCTTTTGAGGTATGTCTGGGGTATCAGCCCCCGTTGTTTCCGGTGGTTGAGGGAGAGGTCGGTGTGCCCTCGGTCCAGGCCCACCTACGGAAGTGCCGTCGGGTGTGGCGTGCCGCCCGTTCTGCTTTGCTAAAGGCCCGGACGAGGGCAAAAGCCCATGCAGACCGTCGGCGGACCCCGGCCCCTGCGTATCAGCCAGGGCAGGAGGTGTGGTTATCCACAAAGGACATTCCCCTCAAAGTGGACTCCCCCAAGCTACAGGACCGATACATCGGCCCATTCAAGATCCTTAAGGTCATCAGTCCAGCCGCAGTGAGGCTTCAGCTTCCGACCTCACTGCGGATCCATCCTGTGTTTCATGTGTCCCGGGTTAAACCACATCACACCTCACCCCTCTGTACTCCGGGTCCGGCGCCGCCTCCTGCCCGGATCATCGATGGCGAGCCGGCTTGGACTGTACGCCGGCTTTTGGATGTCCGTAGGATGGGCCGGGGCTTCCAGTATTTGGTGGACTGGGAGGGGTACGGTCCCGAAGAACGCTCCTGGGTGAAGAGGAGCTTCATCCTGGACCCGGCCCTCCTGAACGATTTCTACCGCCGCCACCCGGACAAGCCTGGTCGGGCGCCAGGAGGCGCCGGTTGAGGGGGGGGTCCTGTTGTGTGGGCCGCCAGAAGAGGAGGTACTGCTGGCCCACCACCAGAGGGCGCCCTGTCTGGAGTGCGGGCTCCAGGCACCAGAGGGCGCAGCCGCCTCACAGGAGCAGCCAGGGTGACAGCTGTCACGCATCACCTGCAACAGCTGTTACCAATCATCTGATCAGCAGGGGTACATCAGCAGGACGACGTCTCCACCTCTTTGCCGAGATATCGTTCTACCTGGAAGGTAACATTCTCAGCTAACTGTGTGACAGTAACCTTTTGTGACTTTTGTGCGTTGTATAACAGACTCCTTTTCCAACGAGAGGTGGAGGTAGTTTTCCTGCCGTACGGATTACTGGGTGCAAACGCGCCCACATTTAATTATTTCTTTGTTCCTCGCCAGCAGTACCAGGTCCGACACGCGGAGGCAGTGGCCACCTGGGAATTCGGGACTTGGCGGCTCCAGTATTCCCGGGGTCTGGTGGCGGAGGAAATCGTGTGGTTCCGGTTCTGCTTTGGACAGACGTCTCCTATCTTCGAGCCTGCCCACACGACACCTTTTGTGATTTGGCTTTTTGTCCATTGTTGTAATCTGTTGTATTTGTTGTGCCCATTCACAACAGTAAAGTGTTGTTATTTGACTTCCTCCATTGTCCGTTCATTTGCGCCCCCTGTTGTGGGTCCGTGTACCTACACTTTCCCAACACATGATCTATATTAAAAAAAAGTTTATACACATCATGATATATATAATAAAAAGTTTATACACATCATGGTCTATATTTAAAAAAGTTTATACACATCATGATCTATATTAAAAAAAGTTTATACACATCATGATATATATAATAAAAAGTTTATACACATCATGGTCTATATTTAAAAAAAGTTTATACACATCATGGTCTATATAAAAAAAGTTTATACACATCATGATCTATATTAAAAAGTTTATACACATCATGATGTATATAATAGAAAGTTTATACACATCATGATATATATAATAAAAAGTTTAAACACATTATGGTCTATATTAAAAAAGTTTATACACATCATGGTCTATATTAAAAAAAAAGTTTATACACATCATGATCTATATTAAAAAAAGTTTATACACATCATGGTCTATATTTAAAAAAGTTTATACACATCACGATCTATATTAAAAAAAGTTTATACACATCATGATATATATAATAAAAAGTTTATACACATCATGGTCTATATTTAAAAAAGTTTATACACATCATGGTCTATATTTAAAAAAGTTTATAGACATCACGGTCTATATTAAAAAAAGTTTATACACATCATGATCTATATTAAAAAAAGTTTATACACATCATGATATACGATATATAATAAAAAGTTTATACACATCATGGTCTATATTAAAAAAAGTTTATACACATCATGGTCTATATAAAAAAAGTTTATACACATCATGATGTATATAATAGAAAGTTTATACACATCATGGTCTATATGAAAAAAAAGTTTATACACATCATGATATACATAGTAAAAAGTTTATACACATCTTGGTCAATATTAAAAAAAAGTTTATACACATCATGATCTATATTAAAAAAAGTTTATACACATCATGGTCTATATTAAAAAAAGTTTATACACATCATGGTCTATATAAAAAAAGTTTATACACATCATGATGTATATAATAGAAAGTTTATACACATCATGATATATATAATAAAAAGTTTAAACACATTATGGTCTATATTAAAAAAGTTTATACACATCATGGTCTATATTAAAAAAAAGTTTATACACATCATGATCTATATTAAAAAAAGTTTATATACATCATGGTCTATATTTAAAAAAGTTTATACACATCACGATCTATATTAAAAAAAGTTTATACACATCATGATATATATAATAAAAAGTTTATACACATCATGGTCTATATTTAAAAAAGTTTATACACATCATGGTCTATATTTAAAAACGTTTATAGACATCACGGTCTATATTAAAAAAAGTTTATACACATCATGATCTATATTAAAAAAAGTTTATACACATCATGATATACGATATATAATAAAAAGTTTATACACATCATGGTCTATATTAAAAAAAGTTTATACACATCATGGTCTATATAAAAAAAGTTTATACACATCATGATGTATATAATAGAAAGTTTATACACATCATGGTCTATATGAAAAAAAAGTTTATACACATCATGATATACATAGTAAAAAGTTTATACACATCTTGGTCAATATTAAAAAAAAGTTTATACACATCATGGTCTATATAAAAAAAAGTTGATACGCATCATGATGTACATAATAGAAAGTTTATACACATCATGATATATATAATAAAAAGTTTAAACACATTATGGTCTATATTAAAAAAGTTTATACACATCATGGTCTATATTAAAAAAAGTTTATACACATCATGATGTACATAATAGAAAGTTTATACACATCATGATATATATAATAAAAAGTTTAAACACATTATGGTCTATATTAAAAACATTTATACACATCACGGTCTATATTAAAAAAAAGTTTATACACATCATGATCTATATTAAAAAAGGTTTATGCACATCATGATATATATAATAAAAAGTTTATACACATCATGGTCTATATTTAAAAAAGTTTATACACATCATGGTCTATGTAAAAAAAGTTTATACACATCATGATGTATATAATAGAAAGTTTATACACATCATGGTCTATATGAAAAAAAAGTTTATACACATCATGATCTATATTTTAAAAAAGTTTATACACATCATGGTCTATATTTAAAAAAGTTTATACACATCAAGATATATATAGTAAAAAGTTTATACACATCTTGGTCAACATTAAAAAAAAAGTTTATACACATCATGGTCTACATTAAAAAAAGTTTATACACATCATGGTCTATATAAAAAAAAGTTGATATGCATCATGGTCAATATAAAAAAGTTTATACACATCATGATGTATATAATAGTGTTTATACACATCATGGTCTATATTAAAAAAGTTTATACACATCATGGTCTCTATTAAAAAAAGTTTATACACATCACGGTCTATATTAAAAAAAAGTTTATACACATCATAATCTATATTAAAAAAAGTTTATACACATCATGATATATATAATAAAAAGTTTATACACATCATGGTCTATATTTTAAAAAGTTTATACACATCATGATCTATATTTAAAAAAGTTTATACACATCATGATACATATGATAAAAAGTTTATACACATCACGATGTACATAATAGAAAGTTTATACACATCATGATATATATAATAAAAAGTTTAAACACATTATGGTCTATATTAAAAACAGTTTAAACACATTATGGTCTATATTAAAAACAGTTTATACACATCATGATCTATATTAAAAAACGTTTATACACATCATGATATATATAATAACAAGTTTATACACATCATGGTCTATATTAAAAAAAGTTTATACACATCATGGTCTATATAAAAAAAGTTTATACACATCATGATGTACATAATAGAAAGTTTATACACATCATGATATATATAATAAAAAGTTTAAACACATTATGGTCTATATTAAAAAAGTTTATACACATCATGGTCTATATTAAAAAAAGTTTATACACATCATGATGTACATAATAGAAAGTTTATACACATCATGATATATATAATAAAAAGTTTAAACACATTATGGTCTATATTAAAAATGTTTATACACATCACGGTCTATATTTAAAAAAGTTTATACACATCATGATCTATATTAAAAAAGGTTTATGCACATCATGATATATATAATAAAAAGTTTATACACATCATGGTCTATATTAAAAAAAGTTTATACACATCATGGTCTATATAAAAAAAGTTTATACACATCATGATGTATATAATAGAAAGTTTATACACATCATGGTCTATATGAAAAAAAAGTTTATACACATCATGATCTATATTTAAAAAAAGTTTATACACATCATGGTCTATATTAAAAAAAGTTTATACACATCATGATATATATAGTAAAAAGTTTATACACATCTTGGTCAACATTAAAAAAAGTTTATACACATCATGGTCTACATTAAAAAAAGTTTATACACATCATGGTCTATATAAAAAAAAGTTGATATGCATCATGGTCAATATAAAAAAGTTTATACACATCATGGTGTATATAATAGTGTTTATACACATCATGGTCTATATTAAAAAAGTTTATACACATCATGGTCTCTATTAAAAAAAGTTTATACACATCATGGTCTATATAAAAAAGTTTATACACATCATGACGTATATAATAGTAAGTTTATACACATCATGGTCTATATTAAAAAAGTTTATACACATCATGGTCTATATTTAAAAAAGTTTATACACATCATGATACATATGATAAAAGTTTATACACATCACGATGTACATAATAGAAAGTTTATACACATCATGATATATATAATAAAAAGTTTAAACACATTATGGTCTATATTAAAAACAGTTTAAACACATTATGGTCTATATTAAAAACAGTTTATACACATCATGATGTACATAATAGAAAGTTTATACACATCATGATATATATAATAAAAGTTTAAACACATTATGGTCTATATTAAAAAAGTTTATACACATCATGGTCTATATTAAAAAAAGTTTATACACATCATGATATATATAGTAAAAAGTTTATACACATCTTGGTCAACATTAAAAAAAAAGTTTATACACATCATGGTCTACATTAAAAAAAGTTTATACACATCATGGTCTATATAAAAAAAGTTGATATGCATCATGGTCAATATAAAAAAGTTTATACACATCATGATGTATATAATAGTGTTTATACACATCATGGTCTATATTAAAAAAGTTTATACACATCATGGTCTATATAAAAAAAGTTTATACACATCATGGTCTATATAAAAAAGTTTATACACATCATGATGTATATAATAGTAAGTTTATACACATCATGGTCTATATTAAAAAAGTTTATACACATCATGGTCTATATAAAAAAAAGTTTATACACATCATGATCTATATACAAAAACGTTTATACAGATCATGATGTATATTATAGAAAGTTTATACACATCATGATCTATATAATAAAAGTTTATACACATCATGGTCTATATAAAAAAAGTTTATACACCTCATGATGTATATAATAGAAAGTTTATACACATCATGGTCTATATAAAAAAGTTTATACACATCATGATCTATATTATAAAAGTTTATACACATCATGATATATATAATAAAAAGTTTAAACACATTATGGTCTATATTAAAAAAGTTTATACACATCATGGTCTATATTAAAAACAATTTATACACATCATGATCTATATTAAAAACGTTTATACACATCATGATATATATAATAACAAGTTTATACACATCATGGTCTATATTTTAAAAAGTTTATACACATCACGGTCTATATTTTAAAAAAAGTTTATACACATCATGATCTATATTAAAAAAAGTTTATACACATCATGATATATATAATAAAAAGTTTATACACATCATGGTCTATATTTAAAAAAAAGTTTATACACATCACGGTCTATATTAAAAAAAGTTTATACACATCATAATCTATATTAAAAAAGTTTATACACATCATGATATATATAATAAAAAGTTTATACACATCATGGTCTATATTTTAAAAAGTTTATACACATCATGATACATATGATAAAAAGTTTATACACATCACGATGTACATAATAGAAAGTTTATACACATCATGATATATATAATAGAAAGTTTATACACATCATGGTCTATATGAAAAAAAAGTTTATACACATCATGATCTATATTTAAAAAAAGTTTATACACATCATGGTCTATATTAAAAAAAGTTTATACACATCATGATATATATAGTAAAAAGTTTATACACATCTTGGTCAACATTAAAAAAAAGTTTATACACATCATGGTCTACATTAAAAAAAGTTTATACACATCATGGTCTATATAAAAAAAGTTGATATGCATCATGGTCAATATAAAAAAGTTTATACACATCATGGTGTATATAATAGTGTTTATACACATCATGGTCTATATTAAAAAAAGTTTATACACATCATGGTCTATATAAAAAAGTTTATACACATCATGACGTATATAATAGTAAGTTTATACACATCATGGTCTATATTAAAAAAGTTTATACACATCATGGTCTATATTAAAAAAAGTTTATACACATCATAATCTATATTAAAAAAAGTTTATACACATCATGATATATATAATAAAAAGTTTATACACATCATGGTCTATATTTTAAAAAGTTTATACACATCATGATCTATATTTAAAAAAGTTTATACACATCATGATACATATGATAAAAAGTTTATACACATCACGATGTACATAATAGAAAGTTTATACACATCATGATATATATAATAGAAAGTTTATACACATCATGGTCTATATGAAAAAAAAGTTTATACACATCATGATCTATATTTAAAAAAAAGTTTATACACATCATGGTCTATATTAAAAAAAGTTTATACACATCATGATATATATAGTAAAAAGTTTATACACATCTTGGTCAACATTAAAAAAAAGTTTATACACATCATGGTCTACATTAAAAAAAGTTTATACACATCATGGTCTATATAAAAAAAAGTTGATATGCATCATGGTCAATATAAAAAAGTTTATACACATCATGGTGTATATAATAGTGTTTATACACATCATGGTCTATATTAAAAAAAGTTTATACACATCATGGTCTATATAAAAAAGTTTATACACATCATGACGTATATAATAGTAAGTTTATACACATCATGGTCTATATTAAAAAAGTTTATACACATCATGGTCTATATTTAAAAAAGTTTATACACATCATGATACATATGATAAACGTTTATACACATCACGATGTACATAATAGAAAGTTTATACACATCATGATATATATAATAAAAAGTTTAAACACATTATGGTCTATATTAAAAACAGTTTAAACACATTATGGTCTATATTAAAAACAGTTTATACACATCATGATGTACATAATAGAAAGTTTATACACATCATGATATATATAATAAAAAGTTTAAACACATTATGGTCTATATTAAAAAAGTTTATACACATGGTCTATATTAAAAAAAGTTTATACACATCATGATATATATAGTAAAAAGTTTATACACATCTTGGTCAACATTAAAAAAAAAGTTTATACACATCATGGTCTACATTAAAAAAAGTTTATACACATCATGGTCTATATAAAAAAAGTTGATATGCATCATGGTCAATATAAAAAAGTTTATACACATCATGATGTATATAATAGTGTTTATACACATCATGGTCTATATTTAAAAAGTTTATACACATCATGGTCTATATAAAAAAAGTTTATACACATCATGGTCTATATAAAAAAGTTTATACACATCATGATGTATATAATAGTAAGTTTATACACATCATGGTCTATATTAAAAAAGTTTATACACATCATGGTCTATATAAAAAAAGTTTATACACATCATGATCTATATACAAAAACGTTTATACAGATCATGATGTATATAATAGAAAGTTTATACACATCATGATCTATATAATAAAAGTTTATACACATCATGGTCTATATAAAAAAAGTTTATACACCTCATGATGTATATAATAGAAAGTTTATACACATCATGGTCTATATAAAAAAGTTTATACACATCATGATCTATATTATAAAAGTTTATACACATCATGATATATATAATAAAAAGTTTAAACACATTATGGTCTATATTAAAAAAGTTTATACACATCATGGTCTATATTAAAAACAATTTATACACATCATGATCTATATTAAAAACGTTTATACACATCATGATATATATAATAAGTTTATACACATCATGGTCTATATTTTAAAAAGTTTATACACATCACGGTCTATATTTAAAAAAAAGTTTATACACATCATGATCTATATTAAAAAAAGTTTATACACATCATGATATATATAATAAAAAGTTTATACACATCATGGTCTATATTTAAAAAAAAGTTTATACACATCTCGGTCTATATTAAAAAAAGTTTATACACATCATAATCTATATTAAAAAAAGTTTATACACATCATGATATATATAATAAAAAGTTTATACACATCATGGTCTATATTTTAAAAAGTTTATACACATCATGATCTATATTTAAAAAAGTTTATACACATCATGATACATATGATAAAAAGTTTATACACATCACGATGTACATAATAGAAAGTTTATACACATCATGATATATATAATAAAAAGTTTAAACACATTATGGTCTATATTAAAAAAGTTTATACACATCATGGTCTATATTAAAAACAGTTTATACACATCATGATCTATATTAAAAAACGTTTATACACATCATGATATATATAATAACAAGTTTATACACATCATGGTCTATATTAAAAAAGTTTATACACATCATGGTCTATATAAAAAAAGTTTATACACATCATGATGTATATAATAGAAAGTTTATACACATCATGGTCTATATGAAAAAAAGTTAATACACATCATGATCTATATTTTAAAAAAGTTTATACACATCATGGTCTATATTAAAAAAAGTTTATACACATCATGATATATATATAGTAAAAAGTTTATACACATCTTGGTCAATATTAAAAAAACATTTATACACATCATGGTCTACATTTTAAAAAAAGTTTATACACATCATGGTCTATATTAAAAAAAAGTTTATACACATCATGGTCTATATTAAAAAAGTTTATACACATCATGGTCTATATAAAAAAAAGTTTATACACATTATGGTGTATATAAAAAAAAGTTTATACACATCATGATCTATATACAAAAACGTTTATACAGATCATGATGTATATAATAGAAAGTTTATACACATCATGATCTATATAATAAAAGTTTATACACATTGTGATCTATATACAAAAAAGTTTATACACATCATGATCTATATGTAGCCTGGCAAAATTTACCATGCACAGGACACAAGAATTGTCTTTTGGGGTTCTTTAATTCTGAACAAAATAAATTTGTGATTTGGGTTACAATTTTTACAAAATAAAAATACAAAATCTTTCAAATAAATAAAACCAGAAAGTGGTCACTAAGACCCGTGGTTCTCTGTTTTTTTTACCCTGCAACACTGACTGCCCCTTTTAATCCAAATTTGCAGGAATGTAGCCACAAATATTATATTATTATATAGTCATATTCTCAAAAATCTACAGCTGCATGAAACAAAATAGCTGTGTACTCAAAATAGGGAAAAAAAGAAAACACTGAAATGAAAGGATGTGGTAAGGGTTTGAATGTACCCCAGCATTTGCTCTCTGGCTCCGGCGTGGTGTTGGAGTGGGTTAGTGGAGTGGGTACAGTAACCTTGGTATCCCTAGCCGACCTGCGGCGAGTCAGAGGAACAGCTGCCTTTGGCTCAGGCTCATGTTCAGTAACAGCTGGTTCCATAACGGCAGACTCATCAGCATCTACAGACTGTAACACTTCACTGTTCTGCCCAGCAACATCATCACTTCGCCCTGTTCCTTCCTGATCGTACCCTGCATAGGAGGTCTCCTCTATCACCACATACTCTGGTTCTGATTCGTATCTGGCTGGAGCAACCTCAGTTGAAAAGGGTACTTGAGGAGGGGGACCACTCACTTCCCTTTTCCTGGGTGTAGGAACCAGACCAACACAAG
Source organism: Thalassophryne amazonica (assembly GCF_902500255.1). Classification (NCBI taxonomy): domain Eukaryota; kingdom Metazoa; phylum Chordata; class Actinopteri; order Batrachoidiformes; family Batrachoididae; genus Thalassophryne; species Thalassophryne amazonica. The sequence continues at coordinate 4,786,701 of NC_047107.1, read as the reverse complement.
GCCTAAGGTTTGCTCTGTGGACCCTTTTTGAGGGGCCACCCTCCACTGGCTCCACTGTGTGTGTGCTGCCCTGCACACCAACAACCCTATGTACAGCAGGACTCCAGGCATCGTGAATTTTTTTCTGCCCTGTGGCCAGTGACGTAGGTAAATGAGCTAACCCACTTCAACAAGGGGACAATACTCCTTCCCCTGGTCAAACTCCAATCTTTCCACAGCTGTTTGTTCAGCCTGCTGTCTGGCTCTGTCATGGGCCTCATTTAATCATTCCTGATGAACCACTAGCCAGTCATGTTTTCTGTCCAGCACCTGCTCCTGGCCTAACAACGCATCCACAGGAAGGTGTGGGTGCACTCCAAACAGGAGATAGTATGGTGAGTGTCCTGTGGTGGCATGAGGGGTGACATTATAGGCATAAACAAGTTCTGGCAAATGCTCCGGCCAGCAGTGTTTCTTTTCTGGTGGCAGGGTGCGTAATAGGTCATGGAGTGTTCTATTGAAGTGCTCACACTGTGCATTTCCCTGTAGGTGATGTGGAGTGGTGTGAGTTTTCTTAACACCATACAACTTGCACAATTCCTGCATCACCTCACTCTCAATGTTCCTGCCTTGGTCTGAATGTAATCTCTCAGGCACACTATACTTCATAAACCACTCACGAAGGAGAACTTTAGCAGTTGTATCCGCTTTTTGATCTCGTGTAGGGAAAGCCTGTGTGAACTTGGTAAACACATCAGTAACCACTAACACATTTTCTTGCCCATCAGAAGCAGGCTCTAGCACAGTGAAGTCTACAGCAACAACTTCAAGCAGTCTCGTGGCTAGAAATGTTTTTTCTAGGAACATGTATCTTTGGCTGGGGCAACTTAGTGAGCACACATCTCTGTCACTCTTTAACCCACTTTTCCACATCCTCATACACCCCGACCCAGAAACACCTCTGTCTCAGTAGGTTCTGTGTGCGTTCTATCCCCTGATATCCCATGAGGTTATGCACACTCTTCAATACAGCATCCTTTAAACATGCTGGCAACAGGAGCTGCTGACACTCTCCTAGGTGTTCATCCTCAATTACACGATAGAGCAATCCCTCAATCTCTCTTACCCTGGGCCACTGTCTGAGTAAAGAGATAACAGGCTTGGCTAAACCTCTCCTCTGCTGGTGGGTGGGCTTTTTCTGCTGGTCTCAGAACTGCCTAAAGGACTTGAGGATAGGGTCAGAGTTCTGAAACTGTTTCAACTCATCTTTAGATAGCCTGGCAGTGTAGGTGTATTGCCTTGAGAGTCACTAAGACAACAGTCTTGCGGTCCTGCCTCACCTGACAACACTTCACACCTGCCCTGATCAAGTCTGGCTCCAAAGCTGTTGCTCTCATGACCACATTACAAATGGACACACACCCATCAAACTCCCAATCGTCGCCCGCTGGCTGTGGCTGCCTAGAGAGGGTGTCTGCGGCAATGTTACACCGACCAGGGTGGTACTGCACTTCAAAATCAAAGGGCGCTAACTGAGCAACCCAGCACTGTTCAATAGCTCCCAGTTTTGCTGAATTCAAGTGGCATAACGGGTTGTTATCAGTTATCACAGTAAATTTAGAGCCCAACATGTACCTTCTAAATTTTTCAGACACAGCCGACTTGAGAACAAGAAGCTCGAGGTTCATACTGCTGTCATTTTTCTCTGCATTCCTCAACCTCACACGCTTTTTGCCTCCTTGCACCTGATAGAGAACTGCACCCAACCCCAAACTGCTGGCATCTGTCTCCACAACAAATGGAAGAGAAAAGTCAGCGTACGCAAGTAACAGTGAGCTAGTAAGTCCCTCTTTGAGTTGTTCAAAGAAATTTTGACATGCTGGGGTCCATACGCTGTCAAACAGACTCTTAGATTTAGCAGGATTGTTTTCTTTCACACAAATGTTTACTACATCATGTAAGGGACCTGCCATCTGGGAAAATCCTTGCAGAAAACCGTCTGCAGTAGCTACAAAATCCTAGAAATGACCTGAGGTTCTTAACTGTGTTAGGCACTGGCCAATCTTTCACCACAGCTACCTTGTCTGGGTCGGTGCCTATCCCCTCAGCTGAGATCTGATGACCAAGAAATCGCACACTGGGCTGGAGAAAATGACATTTTTCCACTTTGACCTTTAACCCTGTCTCTGAAGTCAGGTCAGGTGATCTTCAAAAGTCGGTGAGTACACCAGTATGTCATCCAAGTACACAAGCATGATTTGGAAAACTAGGTCACTCATGGTAGCCTGCATGAGTCTTTGGAAAGTCGCTGGTCCATTGCAAACACCAAAAGGCAGTCTTGTGTACTGTTGTCTGTCTTCCTCAGAAGTATAATGGGTGATGCATACGCACTAGTGGTCTCTTTGATAACACCCTTTTTCAACAACTGTGTTATGTGCTCTTGAACCTCTTTGTACTGGGTGGGAGGTATGCGTCTGTAAGGCTGTGTGACTAGAACATGATCAGCTAAGTGAATCTCATGCTTGACTTTGTCAGTGTAACCTAGGTCTTCATCCTTGAGGGCAAAAACTTCTGCGTACTGAGCCAAAAGCACAGCTAGCTTAGCCTGCTCCTCTGGTGAGCCACCAACATTAAGCCACTCTAACATTGACTGCAGTTCATCATCTGACGCTTTAACCTCCTTGTCCACTGACACTTCCTCATGGTCAGCTGAGATACGATTGAACTGTACCTCAGTACTTCAATACACTGAACCTGGCTCAGCACCCCAAGTCTGGTTCTAGGTGCCAACCACAAATCCTCCTGCGAGAGGTTCACCACCTTGACAGGACACACCTGCTTATTAGTCTCAACTAGGGTCGGGACAACAACAAGGCCTGTTGGTAGGGGTGTGTTGATGGGCTCAATGTTGTGGGCTGCCTGCTCTGTCTCCTGCTGCTGCTGCTCTCTCTCCTTTCTGCACAGGTGGCGCACCTCAAGCTGATCGACACACCTGTTCCACATTTCATCACTGCAGTATATGAACTCTGACTCTTCACTCCATCTCCGCCAGAAACTCTGAAAACTGGTCATTTTGCTCTTGCCCAAATCTTTTTCTCTCTGTGTTTCCACACACCAGCCTGAAAGACGCAGCTTGTCACTGAAGCAAGCCAAGACTTTACTGTAGCCTGTGACGGAGCTCCCATGCTCCACATCAGCCAAGTTAGGTGTTTTCTCTCTTTTGCTTTTACAAGTTGCTGCATACTGAACTCTGCTTGAAACGTAATACAAGTTGAACTGTGAACTTTTCCTGAAGAGGAGCAACTGGAAGAAACTGCACTGAATCATTTTTTGTCTAACTGCCTGCTTACCAGGACCAGCTGTGATCAGTTATCATTGATTCAAACTGAACTGAGAACTTTTCCTGATTAAGAACGATTAGAAGAAACTGAACAGAATCTTTCTGCCTAACTGCCTGCTTATCTAGACCAGCCGTGATAAGTTGTCACCGATTGACTGTGTAAACCGCTTCTGGAAGTAACTGGCTCAGCACTCACCATCTGTGTCTCTCTCTCTCCAGCCTCATCGACAGCTTGTGGTGGCCACCTGGCTCCGGATCCCTCTGCTGGGACTGAAACTGTTCTGGACTGTGGACTCCCTGGTTCCACCGCTCAGCGGTCCGGTCTCCACTCGGCTAGGCAGCCCTTCATATTTATTCTGTTCAGTAAATCCTTTGTTACCGCTCACTTTCTGCTCTCTGCTTCTGGATTCATCTTCCACTCACACCCGAACCTTAACAGAAGTTTTTGGCCATGTCATGGACCCAGCAGGGGCAGACCGTTTTCAGCAGACGCTAAACATCCAGGGAGAGTACCTCAGGAAGCTCTGGCAAGCTGTGGACTCCATTGCTTATCACGTGAGCACACTTACAGACTATGTCAAACACTCTGACACTCATCTCTCAGACCTCTCATCACAGCTGTCTCAGCTTTCGGTCAGACACACACCAACACCCCCTCCCACTGCTCCAATTCAGCATATCACCTCAGTTTCTGCCGCTGCTGCAACTGCTCCACCGGAGCCGTTCATTTGCCATTCGGAACATTTTGCGGGTTGTGTAGATACGTGCGCCTCTTTCGTCATGCAATGTTCATTAGTGTTTAGCCAATGTTTGTCTCAGTTTAGCTCTGATAAAAGCAAAGTAGCTTACATTGTCAATCTCCTCAGGGGGGACGCACACGCCTGGGCGGCCGCGCTCTGCACCAACAACTCCCCACTCCTTAGTTCTTTTGCGGCATTTTCTAAAGAATTCCATTTGATATTTGATCATCCATCTCAGAGAGATTCCATCTCACAATGACTTCTCTCACTCAAACAGGGCCAGCGTAGTGCTGCGGAGTTTGCAGTGGACGTCCGCATTTTAGCTGTGGAGGCCGACTGGAACGAGGTGGCGCTGCGAAGTGTGTTCATAAATGGACTGAACGAGGTGCTTAAAGATGAACTGGCGGTCCGGGATGAGCCGTGCAACTTCGACGCGCTCATTTCTTTAATTTTTCATTTAGATAACCGTATGAGAGAGCGCCGACAGAACAAAGGCTGTCGGGCTGACTGGGACCTCTCCGCTCGCCCCGCCTCTCAGCATACACCAGCATTGCCTCTTCCCAGCTCCACCGAGTCCTCCTCTGATACGTCAGCTCCTCCTGCTGGCGAGCCTATGCAACTCGGCAGGGCCAAATTGCCCCCTGAGGAACGTAGATGGAGACTGGCATCAGGGGAGTGTCTTTATTGCAGTGCTAAGGGCCACATCCTTAGCACATGCCCCGTTTGGCCAAAAGCCAACATTCACCCGTAGAGACCGGGCTGTGGGGGAGCCAAGCAAAATTCACAGGTGTGGGTTCCATTCACACCCAAATCCCAGCTACTCTTTGTTTTGGCAGCAAGACGCTTTCGGTACCGGCCCTCATTGACACCGGGGCCCAAGGCGACTTCATAGATGCCACTTTTGCATCCAAAAACAGGATGCCTCTTGAAGCACTTCCTTCCCCACTGTCGGTGCATGCATTAGAGGGCACATCCTTACCTACCATTACTCACCGCACCGCTCCAGTCACATTAGTGGTGTCAGGAAATCACTGTGAAGTTATTCAGTTCTTTGTTATTCTAGCTTCATTCCCCTAGGTTCTAGGCCACCCATGGGTCTTCAGACACAATCCCGGAATAGATTGGCAGTCTGGGGCGATCACTTGATGGAGCAAAGTCTGTCTCAAGGGGTGTCTTAGTTCTTCGGTTCCCCCCAGCGTGGAGTTCAATGAGAAGGTCCACTCACCTCCTGATTTGTCCTTAGTCCCTCCAGAGTATCACGACCTTGGTGAGGTTTTCAGCAAGGATCGTGTGCTCTCACTGCCTCCTCACTGTCCGTATGATTGTGCCATCGACTTGCTTCTTGGCGCTCAGCTACCCTCTGGTACACTATATAACCTCTCTTGCTTGGAACACGAGTCCATGGAGACCTACATCTGGGACTCCTTGGCTGCTCCGGCCCTCTTCGTCCCCCTTGGGGGCAGACTTCTTCCCTGCGACCCTGCATTGACTTTCGGGGGCTAAATGCCATAACGGTCCGTAATCGGTACCCACTCCCCCCTCTAGATTCGGCATTTAGTTCCTTGAATGTGACCTCCATATTCACGAAATTGGACCTTCGTAATGCCTGTCATCTGGTGCGTGTCAGAGAGGGGGAGGAGTGGAAGACTGCTTTCAACACACCACTGGGGCATTTCAAGTACATGGTCATGCCCTTCGGTCTTACCAACGCTCCACCTACCTTCCAGGCTCTGGTTAAAGATGTGTTGAGAGACTTCCTGAATAGATTCATGTTTGTCTATTTGGATGACATTCTGGTCTTCTTGCCTAATCCTTAGACCCACACTAAGCATGTACGACTTGTGCTCCAGCAGTTACTAGAAAACTGACTGTTTGTTAAGGCAGAGAAGTGTGGATTCAATCTAGACACCATTTTGTTTTTAGGATTCACCATCTCTCAAAACCAGGTAAAACCTGACCCTGCCAAGGTCAAAGCAGTCGTAGACTGGCCTGTTCCTACCTCTGTCAAGCAATTACAGCAACTTCTCGGATTTGCAAACTTCTATTGACGCTTCATTCGTGGGTTCAGTCAGGTCGCTGCACCTCTCACTGCGCTCACTTCTTCTAAGAACTCATTCCATTGGACCCCACAGGCTGACACAGCCTTTGCCTTATTGAAAGAACTTTTCGCTACTGCACCAGTCCTCACACAACCGGACCCAGATTGCCAGTTCATTGTCGAGGTCGATGTCTCGGACTCTGGGTTAGGGGCAGTGTTGTCACAGCGTTGGGAAAAAGACCCTGCACTGAATCATTTTTTGTCTAACTGCCTGCTTACCAGGACCAGCTGTGATCAGTTATCATTGATTCAAACTGAACTGAGAACTTTTCCTGATTAAGAATGATTAGAAGAAACTGAACAGAATCTTTCTGCCTAACAGCCTGCTTATCTGGACCAGCTGTGATAAGTTGTCACTGATTGTCTGTGTAAACCGCTTCTGGAAATGACTGGCTCAGCACTCACCATCTGTGTCTCTCTCTCCAGCCTCATCGACAGCTTGTGGCAGCCACCTGGCTCCGGATCCATCTGCTGGGACTGAAACTGTTCTGGACTGCAGACTCCCTGGTTCCACCGCTCAGCGGGCCAGTCTCCACTCGGCTAGGCAGCCCTTCATATTTCTTCATATTTATTCTGTTCAATAAATCCTTTGTTACCGCTCACTTTCTGCTCTCTGCTTCTGGGTTCGTCTTCCATTCACGCCCGAACCATAACACTCAAGCAGCATTAAGGTCTGATCATCTGAAAGCTGCTGAAGCCCTCTCGCATACACTGTTGCAACTGAAGCTGCGGGCACCTTTTCCATTGTTTCACAGCTTTGCACTGTCTGAAAAGCTTCCCTCCAAGCTGTGTTAAGCTCTCCACCAAGGACTGTGTCAAAACTAGCAATGGCCAACCCTCTGCATCTCTTTATCACATTCATTCCAATAAGAAATGGAGGAAGCTCCTCTGACCTGTGATCTTCCCCTCTATCTTGCCATTCTGCCTTGCTCCTACCTGGAATCAGCTCTAGCATCCCTGGTCCTGCATGGACTGGGGGGGATCCCTCACTACCAAAAACCCACACTCTGGCACAGTTAATCCCATAGCCTGCATGTCTAGCTCAATGTAGCCTATGTAAGGGATTGGCAATGAGTGAGCTGCACTTAATTTCAGTTATTTAGCTGTGGAGGTTCATCCAGTAAGTGCTGCCGGAAAAATGATTCAGAGATGGTGCTCACCTGGCTCCCAGTATCTAACAGAGTCCTAGTCTTGACTCCAACCACCTCAATTTCCACCTCAGGACACTCACCAACCGCATGTTCAAGAAACCTCTCATGAGTAAGGGTCTTTGAGCCTTTGGTCTCACCCCAGATTGCCCGGCTCCCGGCAACCGAGGAAGCTAGTTTCCCTGATCAGGTGTGTTACTGGTAGCGGAACGACTTCCTTGCTTGACTGATTTGCTTTCCTGAGCAATGTGTCCTATTCCCCTGCACTTGAAACAAACAGCCTTTCCATCTTCTGTGAACTGAAACTTTAGTCGGGGTTTCCCACTGCTGTACGACCTTTCTCTGACAGCGACACTTTCCCTCACCGCATTCACTAGCTGTCCAATAGCCTTACCTTGCTCAGAAACCACTTTCAGGATTTCATCTAGTGTGTCAGATGACTTTTCGTGTACTCTACTTGTACCCTGGCCTCCCTCACCTGCACTGTTATCCAGAATGCTCCTGCTCTTGGCAAGTTTAGTGTTATGGGGTCTGTCTTCCTGGGACCAAGCAACAGCTTCCTGATGCACTTCAAGAAGTGTGGAATCTGGTTTCTCCCACACCATCTTCTGAAGCTCGCTCCTGAGACTAGCATCCTGACTCCTTCCACGAACTGGTCTCTGACCGCCATTTTGCTATCAGTTACTGCATCTGGTTTTTGTTTTAGGAATGAATGAAGGATCTGGGACAATACGTGCGAGTACTAAAAAAATCCTCACCCTCCAGCTGGTGGCGACTATAGAAAGACTGTAACAGTTGAGATACACTGCGCCTCTCATTGTAAGCATCCCTGAGAAAACTGAAAATTTCATCCGGCTCGTTCAATTTGCCATCAGTACATAACTGGACCTCTTCGAGCGCTGAACCCCTAAGAAGGGAGAGAAGAAAATGGATGTGGTTACACATTTGTGGATCTAATTACAGACACACAGATTTTTGTTACACATTTATGGATGTGGTTACACAATTGTGGATCAAATTACAGACAGATTTTATTGTTTGTTTGTATGTTTGTTTTGACACACTCGTGATTCTGGTTACACATTTGTGGTTCTAATTACAGACAGATTTTATTGTTTGTTTGTTTTTACACATTTGTGATTCTGGTTACACATTTGTGGTTCTAATTACAGACAGATTTTATTGTTTGTTTTTACACATTTGTGATTCTGGTTACACATTTGTGGTTCTAATTACAGACAGATTTTATTGTTTGTTTGTTTGTTTGTTTTTACACATTTGTGATTCTGGTTACACATTTGTGGTTCTAATTACAGATTTTATTGTTTGTTTGTTTGTTTGTTTTTACACATTTGTGATTCTGGTTACACATTTGTGGTTGTAATTACAGACAGATTTTATTGTTTGTTTGTTTGTTTGTTTTTACACATTTGTGATTCTGGTTACACATTTGTGGTTGTAATTACAGACAGATTTTATTGTTTGTTTGTTTTTACACATTTGTGATTCTGGTTACACATTTGTGGATCTAATTACAGACTCAGATTTTTTACATATTTGTGATTCTGGTTACACATTTGTGGATCTGTAGTAGAGAAGCTTGAATCTTCGACTGGACTGGGTTGCTTCGAAGATTCAAGCTTCTCTACTATGGAAATCACCTGGACAACTGAGAGCCTACACAGAAACATTTGTGGATCTCGTTACTGACACAGATTTTTTTTTTACACATTTGTGGATCTAATTACAGACAGATTTTTTTGTTTGTTTTTACACATTTGTGATTCTGGTTACATATTTGTGGATGTCATGGTTTGACCCCCTCCGGGCTAGTTTTGTCTCTGCCCTTTATTTACTTTGTTGATTCTACTTTTCTGTTTCTTTTCAGTCACTGGATGTACTGTCTGTTTATATATTGTTGCCACGTGTAGTTCCGTACTATTTTAGTCTTGATCTTTTTCCTTGTTGTACTATTTTGGTCTCATTTTATTTTCTAGTTTCTGTCACTGATTTCTCTGTTTCTGTTCACTTGGTTTCACTCTCCTGCACTCTCTTGCCCCAGCTTTCACTCTGCTTCTGTTTAGTAAAGTTTCACTTTCCTGCACTCTCTTGCACCTGCTGGACTCATCTTTGTCATGTCCTCACCTTCTCCACACCTGACTCTTATCAGGTCCTGATTACCCCACCTGCATTTAAGGCCCGTCTTTCATGTTCTTCACTGCTCGTTCGTTGTGCTCCATGCCTTGTGCTTCTGCCCTTGTCCCAGCCCTTTTTGCTCTTTTTCACACCATACATTTGACTTGATCTAGTTGCCTTGCTGTATATGACCCTGCTTGTGCTTTTTGGACCCTGCTCTCGTCTTTGCCTGCATACTCTGCCTCACTGTGTTTTTGAACATTGCTTGTTTTTGACTGCGCCTCAGCCAAACGTCTGCCTGTTACCTCTGTATCGCCACCTGCCTGCAAGTGTACCGAACCACTGCTTAGCCTCCAGATAAAGCCTTTTGATAATTCCCTCATCTCTGCCTTTGGGTCTGCATTTGTGTCCTCCACCTCTTGTGCCACTCATTCAACAATCTTGACAGAACGAACTAGCCACACCTGGGCACAGCAGACTCAAGCATCATCCTGCACACTGCCATTATGAACCTGGACATTGTCACCATAAAAGAGATTTTCTCTGACCTTAATTTTTTTGTGTGTGCTATCGTGACTGCTACTCTCCGAAGGAGAAGTTTGATTTTTTTTGGATCAAGCATGGGAACTTCTTCAAGCCAACACCTGTCTATATGACATCTTTCCTGAACTTGAGGACCTGGACAGCATAATCACAGAGAAGAAACTCCCCAACTGGGTGAGGCACCCCGAGCTGCACCTGCCTTCAGAACATCAACCTCCTGACAATGAGTCAGACTGGACCGACCTGGATGATGATGACGATGATGGTGATGGTGATGAGGATGATGACGATGATTCCTCAGAGGCAGAGGTGTTAGAGCTCCAGGGTATGACAACTGTTTTATTCAAGATACAGGACTTATTTTTTGAATATCAGGACAGTCCAGGTTGACTGAGCAAGCAGCGAGTACTGTCGGTACTTGAGCAGCTCCTGCAGTCTGAGCCTGATGTTTGACAACCTTTACTGAGCTAGCTGACATCAAGACACAGTTCAAGCTGGGTTGGGTACCTCCATGCGTCGAGGACCCGATCGACTTTTTGTATGAAGCAGACATTTATGCCGCCTGTACTGAAACACCCCAAGTAATAACCCTGTCAGACGCTGCTATTGCACCACTCCAGCGCAGTTTTGCGCTGAAGCAGCCTGCACCTAATCGGCCCAAAATAGTTAGTGCCGTTTTAGTTTTGTCTCTGCCCCAGACACAGATTTTTTTTTTTTTTTTTACTCATTTCTGATTCTGGTTACACATTTGTGGATCTAATTACAAACAGATTTTTTTTTTTTTTTTTTTTTTTTTTTACACATTTGTGGCTCTACAAAGAGATTTTCATTTACACATTTATGGATCTGGTTACACATTTGTGGATCGAAATACCCATTTGCAAATACTTTTGCTACAATAATGGCGCCATATCTGCATACTGCACACAGCCTTGAGGGGAACCGGTGCTGAGTGTGAGAGCTGTGGATATGTGGGTGCCAATCTTGATTCTTGACTCTCTGTGAGCCAACTGACAGAAAGTCCTTAATCCAAAGACATGTGGATTGAGGTAAACAGAGGTTCAGCAGTTTCCTCATGAGGCTGTGGGGGAGTATGGTGTTGAATGCTGAACTATAATCCATGAAGAGAAGCCGGGTGTACTTACCCTGTTGGTCCAGGTGGGTCAGCATGGTGTGGAGGGCAGCAGTCACGCCATCCTCTGTTGACCTGTTGACCTTGTAAGTGAATTGGCTTGGGTCTGAAGCTGAGGTTTGGAATGACATGATGAGACTTCTAACCAGTTTTTCAAAACACTTCATCACCACCGGTGTGAGTGCAACAGGGCGGTAGTCATTGAGTTTGGTTATGGGGGATTTCTTGGGTAGGGGGACAATGGTGGAGGTCTTCAGGCATCATGGGACAGCAGACTGTCAGGGACCAGTTGAAGATTTTGGTGAAAATCCCAGCAAGCTGGTCTGCACAGCCTTTCAGCAGAAACGTCCAGTGTCCAGAGACGCCTCAGGGCCCGTTACTTTGCGTGAGTTAACACCCCTCAGTGTGCGCCTCACCTTGTGCTCTCCCACCGTGAAGTTGCTGCTGGCAGGGCAATTCTACGGTAACGGAATTATAGTCTCAGCTAATCTGTCATGGTTAGATGCCACATGTCCAGATTTTGCTGCTGTTGTAATTCCATTACCATAGAATTGCCCGGCAGTGACGTGGCTGCTCCTGGTGTCACAGTCTCAAAGCAAGCAAAGAAGAGATTTAATTCTTCTGCCAATGCGGCGTTACATTCAGCAGCTCTGATGCCACATTTGCAGTTGCTGAGATGCTGGACCTCCATCCATGCCTACCTGCTGTTGTTGGTGTGCAGGTGGTTGTGGATCCTCCTCCTGAAGTCCCCTTTGGCCTTCCTGATGCCTCTTTGCAGGTTGGTGTGGGCTGTGCTGTAGAGAGCCCTGTCACCAACTCTGAAGGCAGAGTTTCTCTCCTTCAGCAGCTGCTTCACCTCCCTGGCCATCCAGGGTTTCTGATCGTGGTCGACCTGGATGTGTTTCTCCATGGTGAGCGTATCTACACAGTTCTTAATGTAACACAGTACAGTGTGCAGTTAACACATCCAGATGCAGTTAACATTGCTATACACACAGCCCTCACACACTTAGTGGGCAGAGACACATACTGTATGTCAGAATACTGTTCATCAATTACAGCTCAGCATTTACCACAGTCATCCCCCGCAAACTCACAGATAAGCTCCTCACACTCGGACTGACACCCTCCTTCCGTAACTGAGTACTGAATTTTCTAACAGGCAAACCCCACTCAGATAAAGTTCATAAACCGCACATCTAGCATAATAACTGTGAGCATGGGGACACCCCAGGGCTGTGTGCTGAGCCCCCGCTCTACACACTCTTCAAGTATGACTGTGCAGCCTCCCAGAACAACACCAGCATCATTAAATTTGCAGATGACAGACAGCGTACAGAAGAGAGGTGGCAGATCTGGTAGCCTGGTGTCACGGCAATAATCTTTACCTCAATGCAGACAAGACCAAAGAGAAGGTTATTGATCCAAGGACTGGGGAGCTGCACACACCACTATACATCAATGAGACAGAGGCGGAGAGAGTGAAAACCTTCAAATTCCTCAGTGATGGTCTGACCTGGTCTTACAACAGATCATCAAGACGTCCCAACAGAGACTGGACTTTCTGAGAAGCAACTTCTATGGATGTACGATTAAGAGTGTCCTCACCACTGCCAACAGAGTCTGGTATGGTAACTGCACAGTCCAAGACAGGAAGGCTCTCCAGCGTGTGGTTAAGACCTCACAGTACATCTCTGGGGCAGGCTTCCCCTCACTACAGGACATTTACCAAGCCAGAGTCTTATGTAGGACACACCCCCAACACTCACTCTTCACACTTCTGCCATCAGGCAGATGCTACAGGAGTCTGAAGTCCAGGACCACTAGGCTGGGGAAGAGCTTTTACCTACAGGCCATTAGGCTTCTCAGTAACTCTCTGACACACTGACCCCTCCACCACCTGAGTCACCGTTATTGCACTGTCATTACTCTCCTCATCATTATTACGATCATCCTCTACAACCTCAATTCCAATGAAGTTGAGACGTTGTGTAAAATGTAAAAACAAAACAAACAAACAAAAAAACAGAATACAATGATTTGCAAATCGTCTTCAACCTATATTCAACTGAATACACCAATGGGCGACAGGTCCGGACTGCAGGCAGACCAGTCTAGTACCCGCACTGTTACTACGAAGCCACGGCTTGGCATTGTCTTGCTGAAATAAGCAGGGACATCCCTGAAAAAGACATTGCTTGGATGGCAGCATGTGTTGCTCCAAAACCTGGATGAACCTTTCAGCATTGTTGGTGCCATCATAGATGTGTAAGTTGTCCATGCCATGGGCACTAACACACCCCCATACCATCACAGATGCTGGCTTTTGAACTTTGTGCTGGTAACAATCAGGATTGTCTTTTTTCTCTTTTGTCCAGAGGACACGATGTTCATGATTTCCAAAAACAAATTGAAATGTGGACTCATTGTTGTGTGGGCCGCCAGAAGAGGAGGTACTGCTGGCCCACCACCAGAGGGCGCCCTGCCTGAAGTGCGGGCTTCAGGCACGAGGGGGCGCTGCCGCTGTACAGGAACAGCTGAGGTGACAGCTGTCATTCATCAACTATGACAGCTGTCACCGATCATCTGCACTTTACCCTGGATAAAAGCAGGATGACACCTATTGAACGACCAATGGGAGAGCAGGGTGCACAGGCGTCTGCAGGAGGCGTGATTGGTGAGTTGCAGCACATCCTCACTGCCTTTACGGCTCGGTTGGATCAGATGACCGAGCAAAACATCCTCCTGAACCGCAGGGTGGAGGCTCTCTCCGCACAGGTGGCAGCGAGCGCTCAGGGCGCTGCTGCAGCTCCTCCTCCTGCCGACCCTGTGCAAGATATGAATGTTCCAGTGGTCGTTCAACAACCCCTCCCACCATCCCCTGAAGCATACATAAGCCCCCCAGAGCCGTACGGAGGTTGTGTGGAGAAGTGCGCGGACTTTCTCATGCAGTGTTCGCTCGTCTTTGCACAACGTCCCGTCATGTACGCGTCTGATGCTAGTAAAGTAGCTTATGTAATTAATCTGCTTCGAGGAGAGGCACGCGCTTGGGCTACGGCGCTTTTGGAGCAAAATTCACGGCTCCTTCATACGTATACTGGGTTTGTGAGGGAGTTCAGAACAGTGTTTGATCACCCTAACAGAGGAGAGACCGCTTCAACAGTGCTGCTGTCAATGCGACAGGGGCGTCGGCGCGCAGCCGAATATGCAGTCGACTTCCGCATCGCGGCTACGAGGTCCGGCTGGAATAACGTTGCGCTCCGTGCCGCCTTCGTAAACGGACTGTCGTCGGTCCTGAAGGAGCACCTGGTAGCTAAGGAAGAACCGCTGGATTTACATGGGCTTATCGATCTCGTTATATGGTTAGACAATCGGTTGGAGGAACGCCGTCGGGAGTGAGGCGAAGGACGTGGCCGGGCACGCGCCGTCCCTCTCCCTTCCGGGTTCAAAAAGGTTCCGCCCTCCCCACGCTCCACAGCCGCAGCGCTCCGTGGGGCAACAGCTCCCCCTGCTGACGTTGTTAGGGAAACGCACAGGGCCAAAATGAGAACAGCTGAGGAGGCTGGTCCACGGGGAGTGTTTTCTCTGCAGCTCAAAAGAGCACATACAGAAAAACTGCCCCAAACGGCCAAAACGACAACACCCGCCCTTAGAGACTGGGCTAAGGGGGGGTCATAACATTCACGTGGGACACACACATATCGCCACACGACTCCCAGTCACAATCCTGAGCGGGGGTTTAACCCTTCAAGCCCCAGCACTGGTGGACACGGGGTCCGAAGGGAATCTGCTAGACAGCAGATGGGCAAGGGAGGTAGGGCTCCCTCTGGTGGCACTTGCTTCACCATTGCAGGTGCGGGCACTAGATGGCACCCTTCTCCCTTTAATCATGCACAAGACACCACCTGTAACTCTGGTGGTGTCTGGGAATCATCGGGAGGAGATCGAGTTTTTTGTGACTCCTTCTACCTCCCGCGTGATTTTGGGCTTCCCGTGGATGCTAAAACACAATCCCCGGATTGATTGGCCGTCCGGGGTGGTGGTACAGTGGAGCGAGACCTGCCATCGGGTGTGTTTGGGATCCTCAGTCCCTCCCAGTTCCCAGGGTAAGGAGCAGGTCAAAGTTCCCCCCAATCTGTCGGCGGTGCCGGTTGAGTACCATGATCTTGCTGACGTTTTCAGCAAGGATCGGGCACTCACCCTTCCCCCGCACCGTCCGTACGATTGTGCCATCGATTTGATGCCAGGCGTGGAGTTCCCGTCCAGCAGGCTGTACAACCTCTCCCGACCTGAGCGCGAATCGATGGAGACCTACATTCGGGACTCCTTGGCTGCCAGGCTGATCCGTAACTCCACCTCCCCGATGGGAGCAGGTTTCTTTTTTGTGGGCAAGAATGATGGCGGTCTTCGTCCATGCATTGATTACCGGGGGCTGAACGAGATCACGGTTCGCAACCGATACCCGTTGCCTTTGCTGGATTCGGTATTCACCCCCCTGCATGGAGCCAAAATATTCACAAAGCTGGATCTTAGGAACGCATATCACCTAGTTCGGGTCCGGAAGAGAGACGAATGGAAGACGGCATTCAACACCCCGTTAGGTCATTTTGAGTACCTGGTCATGCCGTTCGGCCTCACTAACGCCCCCGCGACGTTCCAAGCTTTGGTAAATGACAGTCTTGCGGGACTTCCTGCACCGATTCGTCTTCGTATATCTGGACGATATACTCATTTTTTCTCCGGACCCTGAGACCCATGTACGGCATGTACGTCAGGTCCTGCAGCGGTTGTTAGAGAACCGGCTGTTTGTGAAGGGCGAGAAGTGTGAGTTTCACCGCACCTCTTTGTCCTTCCTGGGGTTTATCATCTCCTCCAACTCCGTCGCCCCGGTTCCGGCCAAGGTCGCAGCGGTGAGAGACTGGCCCCAACCTACGAGCCGTAGGAAGCTGTTCGGCCTTGTTGAGGGCCTGGACGAGGGCAAAGTCCCATGCAGACCGTCGACGGTCCCCGGCTCCCGCATATCAGCCCGGGCAGGAGGTATGGCTATCCACACGGGACATACCCCTCCAGGTGGCTTCCCCCAAACTAAAGGACTGCTACATAGGGCCCTTCCGGATCCTCAAGGTCCTCAGTCCCGCCGCAGTGAGGCTCCAACTCCCGGCCTCACTGCGGATCCATCCAGTCTTTCATGTGTCTCGGTTGAAACCGCATCACACCTCACCCCTCTGTACACCCGGTCCGGCGCCGCCTCCTGCCCGTATCGTCGATGGGGAACCAGCTTGGACAGTACGCCGGCTCTTGGATGTCCGTCGAATGGGCCGAGGCTTCCAATATTTGGTGGACTGGGAGGGGTATGGACCCGAAGAACGCTCCTGGGTGAAGAGGAGCGCCCGACCAGGCTTGAGGGGGGGGGTCCTGTTGTGTGGGCCGCCAGAAGAGGAGGTACTGCTGGCCCACCACCAGAGGGCGCCCTGCCTGAAGTGCGGGCTTCAGGCACGAGGGGGCGCTGCCGCTGTACAAGAACAGCCGAGGTGACAGCTGTCATTCATCAACTATGACAGCTGTCACCGATCATCTGCACTTTACCCTGGATAAAAGCAGGATGACACCTCCACCACGTCGCCGAGATATCGTACTTCTTTGAGAGGTAACTTTCTCTGCCTGCATACTATATTGATTGATTGCAAGAGCTACTTTGTTGCAGCTGTCTATCCAGAGGACCGGCGTGGGTCGCAACTGTTTTGTTCTACTTCCCACCAGATAAGTGCAGTACCAGATCCGACACGCTGAGACAGTGGCCACCTGGGGACTTCGGGACCTGGCGGCTCCAGTATCCTTCGGGTTCGGTGGCGGTGGAAATCGTGTGGTTCCGGTTCATCTCCAGACGGACGTCTCCTATCGTCGAGCCTGCCCACACGACACCTTTCTTCATTGACTTGTATTTATTCTATAATCTGCTGTGTGTGGTTGTGTCATTCACAACAGTAAAGTGTTCACATTTAACTTCCTCTATTGTCCGTTCATTTATGCCCCCTGTTGTGGGTCCGTGTCACTACACTTTCACAACACTCATCAGACCACAGCACACTTTTCCACTTTGCATCTGTCCATTTCAAATGAGACAGGAAGGTGTCCAGCACAAATACCACACCCATCTCTGAGTGGAGATGTACCTTAAACAAAGAGAGAGAGAGAAAAAAAAAAAACAGAATCAAGCATCAGAAAGACAAGAAATACAGTATAATTTGTCTGCATTAAACAACAAGAAAAAAGGAAACACTAAGGTGATCGTCGGCCACTAGCCCTAAGCTTCACTAAAAGACCCAGAATTTAGATAACGTTGAGACCGTGGCACGCTCAGTTTACTAATAAAATGAAGTAAAAGAGTGAAAAGCATAGAACCATACTAGAACCAGTATGCTAGCTATACCAAAGGGAAAATAAGTGTGTCTTAAGTCTGGACTTGAAAGTCTTCACAGAATCTGACTGTTTTATTGGAGATCATTCCACAGAACAGGGGCACGATAAGAGAAAGCTCTGTGACCTGCAGACTTCTTATTCACCCTAGGGACACAAAGTAGTCCTGCACCCTGAGAATGCAAAACCCGGGCCGGTACGTAAGTTTTAATTAGGTCAGCGAGGTAGGGAGGTGCCAGACCGTGAACAATTTTATAGACTAGTAGCAGAACCTTAAAATCTACTTCTGTCGCATATTTATTGTAAATAAATCTCCTCTTGTTCATTCCTGTTCTCATCATTGCTCCCAGCATTTTGGGTCCATTGCCTGTTTGGTTCAGCTCCACCCGAATCCCTAAACATAACACCGGGCTCTGGAAAAGATACTAGTAACCCAGTAAACTATAGGTCAATAGGTTTAAGATCTTAGTAAATTAATGGAAAGATTGGTTTATGGAAGAATAAGATAAGATAAGAAAAGCCTTTATTCATCCCTCAGTGGGGAAATTTCAGTGTCACATTGCAGCATAGAACAGTAGGAATAGAAGGGCATGCAACAAAACAACAAACATCTCTCAAAAACAAGAACCAAAAAAAGCACTGAGTGCCGGGTAAAGCTGAGGCTACCATTGTTCAGTTCAATGCTGCACTGCCGGGATGATATACACCTTCGGGTGTGAGAGTGATCAGGTAAAATGACTTCAGCGTGAAATGTACGACAAGTTACTCTGATATTTACAATATGGGCAGGTCAAATATAAGTAATACATATATGTAATATGTAGTGTAATATATGTAAAGTGACTTGAGTGCACCATAAGTTAAATTATTGCACCTAATAAATACAGCAGGTAGTGACATGATTATTGTCCTGGTTGCTATGGTTACTACAGTACTAGCACTGATCATTGTACAGTCTGACAGCAGCCAGGAGAAACGATCTGCGGAATCTCTCCCTCACACAGCGAGGGTGGATGACTCTGTCACTGAAACTGCTCTCCAGAGCAGACAGAACATCCTGCAGGGGGTGACACTCGTGGTCCAGCATAGATGTAAGTTTAGCCAGGACCCTCCTGTCCCCCACCTCCTGCACGGAGTCCAGAGGACAGCCCAGGACAGAGCAGGATTTCCTGATGATCTTATGCAGTCTTTTCCTGTCCCTCTCTGTGATGCTGCTGCTCCAGCAGACCACACCATACAGGATGGCAGATGCCACCACAGAGTCATAGAAGGTCCTCAGGAGTGGCCCCCTCACTCCAAAAGACCTCAGCCTCCTCAGGAGGTAGAGGTGCTATCCCAGAGCGGAGAGACCGATAAGGTTCTTCACCCGTGTGCCTACTTTTCTCGCAGGTTGACCCCGGCTGAACGGAACTATGACGTCGGCAATAGAGAACTCCTTGCGGTGAAAGAGGCTCTTGAGGAGTGGAGACACCTGTTGGAGGGAGCGTCTGTGCCGTTCACGGTTTTCACTGACCATCGGAACCTGGAGTATATCAGGACCGCCAAGCGGCTGAACCCCAGGCAAGCCTGCTGGTCACTGTTCTTCGGACGTTTTGACTTCCGGATCAAGAACCAGAGATCGGATGCCTTGTCCCGGGTACACGAAGACGAAGTCAAAACTGTGCTGTCGGATCCATCGGAGCCCATCATTCCGGAGTCCACTATCGTGGCCACCCTCACCTGGGACGTGGAGAAGACCGTCTGGGAGGCCCTGACACGGAGCCCGGACCCGGGGACAGGTCCGAAGGACAAGTTGTACGTCCCACCAGAGGCCAGAGCTGCGGTCCTAGACTTCTGTCACGGTTCCAAGCTCTCCTGTCATCCAGGGGTGCAAAGGACCATGGCAGTTGTCCGGCAGCGCTTCTGGTGGGCGTCTATGGAGGCCGACGTCCAGGAGTACATTCAGGCCTGCACCACCTGTGCCAGGGGCAAGGCAGACCACAAAAGGTCCCAAGGACTTCTCCAGCCGCTTCCTGTGCCTCATCGCCCCTGGTCCCATATCGGCCTGGATTTCGTCACGGGCCTCCCGCCGTCCCAGGGCAACACCACCATCCTCACGATAGTGAACCGATTCTCCAAGGCGGCCCACTTCGTGGCCCTCCCAAAGCTCCCAATGGCCCAGGAGACAGCGGACCTCCTGGTCCACCATATCGTCCGTCTGCATGGGATACCAACTGACATAGTCTCGGATCGTGGTCCCCAGTTTTCCTCTCAAGTCTGGAGGAGTTTCTGCAGAGAACTAGGGGCCACCGTGAGCCTCTCGTCCGGGTACCACCCACAGACGAACGAACAGGCAGAACGGGCCAACCAAGAGTTGGAACAGACCCTCCGCTTTGTGACATCCGCGCACCCGACGGCCTGGAGTAACCATCTGGCCTGGATCGAGTATGCACATAACAGCCAGGTGTCTTCTGCCACCAGCCTCTCCCCATTTGAGTTGTGTCTAGGGTACCAGCCCCCATTGTTTCCCGTGGTGGAGGGAGAGGTCGGTGTGCCCTCGGTCCGGGCCCACCTGTGGAGGTGCTGTCGGGTGTGGCGCACCGCCCGTTCTGCCTTGTTAAAGGCCCGGACGAGGGCTAAGGCCCATGCAGACCGCCGGCGGTCCCCGGCCCCTGCATACCAGCCCGGGCAGGAGGTGTGGTTATCGACGAAGGACATCTCCCTCCAAGTGGACTCCCCTAAGTTGATGGACAGGTACATCGGACCATTCAAAATCCTCAAGATCCTCAGCCCTGAAGCTCCAACTCCCAGCTTCACTGCGGATCCATCCTGTTTTCCATGTGTCCAGACTGAAACCACACCACACCTCACCCCTCTGTCCTCCCAGTCCGGCGCCGCCTCCTGCCCGGATCATTGACGGGGAGCCGGCTTGGACAGTGCGCCAGCTCCTGGACGTCCGTCGAATGGGCCGGGGGTTCCAGTATTTGGTGGACTGGGAGGGGTATGGACCCGAAGAACGCTCCTGGGTGAAGAGGAGCTTCATCCTGGACCCGGCCCTCCTGGCCGATTTCTACCGCCGACACCCGGATAAACCTGGTCGGGCGCCAGGAGGCGCCCGTTGGGGGGGGGGTCCTGTTGTGTGGGCCGCCAGAAGAGGAGGTACTGCTGGCCCACCACCAGAGGGCGCCCTGCCTGAAGTGCGGGCTTCAGGCACGAGAGGGCGCTGTTGCCACGGACACAGCCGGGGGTGACAGCTGTCACTCATCATCTCATGACAGCTGTCACCCATCTACACTTCATCATGCTACTCCATAAAACCCGGACGTCATCTCCACCTCGTTGCCGAGATATCTTCGACCTGTGAAGGTAAACTGCTCAGCCGTTTGTTTTGTCTTTCACAGACAGTTTTTGCTTTTGTGTTGTTTGCAGTCAGTTCTGTGAGTGCTTGCAGCTGGAGGCTGGGTTTGTGGTACGTGGAGGGCTGACGTCTTCGCTCCCCACGCCAAACTTTGATAAGTACTCACTAACACTGCACGTGCCAGGGTTCTGAATTTGAGGTGGAGGTGGAATCTCCACCTTTGTTGTTACTGGGTGTACACACACCCACATCTTATTGTTTCTGCTCCTCACCAGCAGTACCAGATCCGACATTCGGAGACGGTGGCCACCTGGGAACTTGGGACTTGGCGGCTCCAGTATTCTCCAGGTTCGGTGGCGGAGGAAATCGTGTGGTTCCGGTTCTTCTCAGGACAGACGTCTTCTATCCTCGAGCCTGCCCACACGTCACCTTTGTGATTGACTGTTTGCAAAATTTTATATTCCTCTGTATTGTGGTTGTGCTCATTCACGACAGTAAAGTGTTCATATTCGACTCTTTCATTGTCCATTCATTTACGCCCCCTGTTGTGGGTCCGTGTCACTACACTTTCCCAACAAGTTCACTGTTAAGTTGTTCTTTTTCTGAGTTTTTGTTATTGTCTTTTTTGTTGTTCATCTTGTGCGCCGAATAAATAAATTCATTCATTCAAATTCATTCATTCAATTTACCTCCATTCAATGCACTTAGCCTTTGCTTTAGAAAGATGGACACTGATGTCTATGTTTTCTTTTTTCACAGCTTTTTTTGACCAACCTGTCCACCTTCTCATTTGTTGGGATACCCACATGTGCTAGAACCCATGTCAGTGTTATCTCCACCCCTTTCCTTGCCACATCCCTTAATTACCAAAGGAATGTCATAAATGAGGTCTTGCTGAGTCCTGGATGAACCTGTGCCAATACTACTGATAGCTGACACAGAGTATCTGCACACCAACTCATTACGAGGTGATGTGGAACTGATGGTCTAGTGGTTAAGTTGCTGGGCTTGAGACCAGAGGATCCTTGATTCAAAGCCCAGTGTAACGGAGGCCGGCAGGTGTCGCTGTGCAGATGTAGTTAGTAAATCTCACTCCCAACAGCTCAAAAGGATTCTCTGGTCACAAGGCCAGAGCCCTGGGTTTTAGCCTTCTGGTTAGAGAGTCCGACTCCCATGCCGGAGCTCGTGAGTTTGCGTCCCGAGGGGAGCGAATGGGCGGAGTCATAACAACACAATGCAGAGTGCAGCCGCTACACCAGCCTAATCATTAGTTGTATTTTATTACCATCGCTTTTGCCGCATGTCAATCCTGTTTTAGTTTTTTCTTAGCATCTATTTTCTTGTTGGTTCTTGTAGGGAAGGTGATGATCTCATGGATAAGCGTTGGGCTTGAGACCAAAGGATCCTGGGTTCAAATCCCAGCCTGACTGGAAAATCACTAAGGGTCCTTGGGCAAGGTCCTTAATCTCCTAGTTGCTCCCGGTATGTAGTGCACACCTTGTATGGCAGCAGCCTTACATCGGGGTGAATGTGAGGCATTATTGTAAAGCGCTTTGAGCATCTGATGCAGATGGAAAAGTGCTATATAAATGCAGTTCATTTACCATCTACAATGAGCAATCTGTGATGCCCACTGGCCTGCATTAGAACAGCTCATAACTGTACTGTGAAGACATTCAGGAAGTCTGATGTTCTCTTGCATGACTCAATATTCCAACCTTGGACTACAACAGCTGCTCCTGTAGCACCTGTCTCTGGCTCCTTCGACACATCCGTAAAAAGTAAAACATGTTCTTGGTACCTCTCTGTTACATGTTCATAAAATGCATTGACCAGGACTCCATTATTATTCTCTGCCCCAAGTCCAAGAGGTGTGAGGTCAACACTATATCGCTATCTGCCACAAAGGCACAGCAGAGGATGAACATCTTCAGACAGCTTAGGAAGTTCAACCTGCCCCAGGAACTGCTCATCATCTTCTACACAGCCATCATCCAGTCTGTCCTGTGCATCTCCATCTCTGTCTGGTTTCCCTCTGCCTCCAAACATGACAGGCACATTTAGTTGAAAACAGCTTCCTGCACTGCATGACAACGAAAAGCTCTGCAGACCGGAATCTGGCATGGAGATCATCAGGAGAGAATGCCTCGCTGTTTTGGGCTCTACCTCTCTACAGCTTTAATGACGCACCGAGCCCCTCACTGATGTGAGGTCTCCTTGCCAGTTTGACTGCATGCCTTTACCATCAACCATCAGGACTCACTCCAGCTGGTGCCCTCTCTCTTCAACCAGATCCAATGACTTGCTTTCTCAACAGTCTCCTGTAGAGCTTTTGTCAGGACATTCCCTTCTTCGGACCAAGTTCAGCCACTCCCATCCACTTTCTGACACAAATCACGATGAAACCTCTGCAGCCGACTTCGACTGGGAAATCCATTACCTTCCATCCCACCTCCTTGCATTCTTCGACAAGGACCTCATAACGATTTTCGTTCCACTTGTGTGCCACACTGATATGATCCCCAAGTGGCACAGTGAGTTCCACCAAGTGTATCTTTTTCTCTTCCTCATTCCATAACACCAGGTCTGGCTTTTTCGTTGTTGGGATGGGTTGGAATCTCTCGCAGCCCATCAGCTCTGCAGCTACCTCCCACTGACCACCACTCTGGCCTTCCTTGGCTTGGCTCACCTTCTTTCTGTCAAGAACCTTGCCTCCTTGCGGTACAAACTCGATCTTTCCCAGTCCATGTTTCTGTGGCTTAGGAGCGTATTTTCCCTCCTCCACCTGCTCCTTTGCCACCTTGGTGAACACTTTGAGCATTGATTGTGTCTCCAGATATATCTGTTCAGAGCCAGATGGCAGTTTGAAAGGATATGCTTCATGGTTCCTAATTTGCCGCACCTACAATTGTCACCTTCCTGGACCTTCCATCTGACTAGGTTCACTGGCAAAGGCAGAACATCATAGGTGGACCGGAGAAGAAAGCTTAGTCTTGATGTGTTCCACTCCCAGATCTCGCTTCATCCAATCTTTCTTTCGACTACATGCTCTTCCCACTCGGTCACATGTCCTTGCTGGGCACACTGGATGAGATGAACCTCTTGCCTCTCAGCCTCCATCTTTCACACTGGCCCTGCTGCAGCGGTTCTCCAGACTTCAACCAATTGTCAGGTCTGCAGAGAAAATCATCTGAGCCAGCCTGCCCTCCATCCAGGAGTTATACTGGTCCAGGACTAGGAAGCGAGCTGGTAACATTTCTGCAGACCCCTCCCACCCTGGACACACTCTGTTTAAACTCCCGACGTTACAGAGCTCTGTAGGTCAGAACAACCAGACACAGGAACAGTTTCTTTCCACAGACCATCACACTGATGAACAACTTAACCTGCCAAAAAACTCACTCATTCATATACCTCATATACAACTTAACTTCAATCTGTTGTCTTTCTCACACATCCTTTTTTCTTTTTCTTTTCTCTTATTGCACATTTTATTTTCTTGCACATTTCATTTGCACATTTTTTTTTTACAGTGAATTATTCAGTGTTTAGTGTATATTTGTACATGCCGTCAAATTCTTTGTATTCTGTGGATACTTGGTGAGTAAAAGCTATTCTGATTCTGAACCACAGGCCACAAAACTCCTGGACAGAAGACTTTGTCTAGCACCAATAGTTCATTTGCCACTACCTCTCCTGACAATCAAAGCTTGGCAGTTTTGCCACTTCTCTCTCCCACCTTGGCTGAATCACTACTTTTACCGAGTGACCGTCTCGATGACCCCTCAGGTTTATCCAGTAGTTAGCTTGAAGTTGCAAGACAAGACTGGAGGCAGATCCATCCACCAAGCTTCCATATTCCATTCTTGATCTTATCAAATACACATAAATTTGCTTTAACCTCCTGACTACCAGGTACAGTGAGTTAAATAAGTATTTGAACACCCTGCTATTTTGAAAGTTCTCCCACTTAGAAATCATGGAGGGGTCTGAAATTTTCATCTTAGGTGCATGTCCAATGTGAGAGACATAATCTAAAAAGAAAAATCCAGAAATCGTAATGTATGATTTTTTAATAATTTATTTGTATGTTACTGCTGCAAATAAGTATTTGAACACCCAACCAGCAAGAATTCTGACTCACACAGACCTGTTAAATTTTCTTTAAGAAGCCCTCTTATTCTGCACTCTTTACCTGTATTAATTGCACCTGTTTGAACTTGTTACCTGTATAAAAGATACCTGTTCACACACTCAATTGAATTGAATTGAATTGAATTGAATTGAATTGAATTTATTTATCCAGCACACAGCTGAGCAACAACAACTTAATCACAAAATTTCAAAACACAACCAAACAAGTAAGAGTGAACAGTGACAAAATGGTAAACCTAATCCTTTAACCTATAATGGGTAAATATATTCTTATTGTAAAGCCTTTTAAAACCAACCAGCGTACCAAGTATTTTAATATTATCAGGACAATTATTCCAAATATTAACACCCCTGACGGAAACACAATGACTTTTAACAGTAGTACGGATCTTCAATTTCTCAAATAATAATGTTCCTGTCAAACTGTAGCTGGAGTCTCTTATTTTAAACAGATTCTTGACATGTAGAGGCAAAAGCTTATTTTTAACTTTATACATAATCTGTATTGTAATATAATCAACCAGGTCCCAGAATTTTAAAATTTGCAGACAAGCAAATAACAAATTTGTTGGCTCTCGATATGGTTTATTAATGATAATTCTTATAGCTTTCTATAAAAAGAAAAACTGGTTTAGTATTAGTTCTGTATGTATTTCCCCAAACCTCGACACAATATATATGGAACATATATGGAACAGGTAATGCATGATATAAAGTGGTCAATGCATGTTGGGTGAGGAAATCCTGGGCTTTGTGCAGAATTGCAATGGCTTTCTCAATCAATCACACTCCAACCTGTCCACCATAGCCAAGACCAAAGAGCTGTCTAGGGACACCAGGGACAAAACTGTAGACCTGCACAAGGCTGGGATGGACTACAGGACAACAGGCAAGCAGCTTGGTAGAAGACAACAACTGTTATGATTATTTATTAGAAAGTGGAAGAAACACAAGATGACTGTCAATCTCCCTCAGTCTGGGATTCCATGCAAGATCTCACTTTGTGGGGTAAGGATGATTCTGAGAAAGCTCAGAACTACACAGGAGGACCTGGTCAATGACCTGAAGAGAGCTGGGACCACAGTCACAAAGATTACATTAGTAACACATGATGCTGTCATGGTTTACAATCCTGCAGGGCAGCAAGGTCCCCCTGCTCAAGCCAGCACATGTCCAGGCCCGTTTGAAGTACACCAGTGACCATCTGGATGATCCAGAGGAGGCATGGGAGAAGGTCATGTGGTCAGATGAGACCAGAATAGAGCTTTTTGAAATCAACTCCATTTACCATGTTTAGAGGATGAGAACAACCCCAAGAAAACCATCCCAACTGTGAAGCATGGGGGTGGAAACATCATACTCTGGGGGTGCCTTCTGCAAAGGGGACAGGACGACTGCACCGTATTGAAGGGAGGATGGATGGGGTCATGTATTGCAACCTCCTTACCCTCAGTAAGAGCACTGAAGATGGGTCATGGCTGGGTCTTCCAGCATGACAATGACCCCAAACACACAGCCAGGGCAACTAAGGAGGGGCTCCGTAAGAAGCATTTCAAGGTCCTGGAGTGGCCTGGCCAGTCTCCAGACCTGAACTCAATAGAAAATCTTTGGAGGGAGCTGAAACTCCAAACCTGAAAGTTTCGGAGAAGATCTATATGGAGGAGTGGTGTTGTGTGTTGGGGGGTTTGGCTGGACATTTTGGTGTTCTTTTCTTTTCTTTGCTCTCCAGGTGGTATGCAAACTGATTTATTGTCTGTGGAGAAGGTGCTGGCAGAAGAGTCCTTCACCCTCATCAACGTGATATGCAGCACCTGTGGATGATGCTCACGTGCAACCTTAAAGACTTTCAACTGAAGCAGATAATGAGATGGCGTTCTGCATTTAAGCCATGAGTGATTCGAGCAGAATTGCCGGGAACTCGACCTTGTGATGTTCGTTTGTGAGACGCTGAGGACCGCGCCTGGGTTTGACACATCGTGCCTGTGAAGGAGGACGGGTGAGGGACACATGCTGTCAGCACACATCAGAGGTGATTTGATTGTCTGAATAATTGTTAACAGTAATTTGGTATTTTGTTACGCAGTATATGTGAATATTGATGAGAGTTGTGCAGCTTGCTTCTCACGGCCGTGGTGTGTGGACAAATGATCCTCCACCTGTTGTGAGAAGCTGCTCATTTACATAAGCTTAAATTCAGACCTGAATGTGTTGCTGATAGTGTGTGCCTTTGAAGGATATTAGTTGTAGCTGCTGACTTACCTCACCTTTTCTATCCTTCACAGAGTCGGTTTGTCGTGTCCACCTGGGGGGTGTTTGGTGGAGAACGTGGGTCCAGAGGCGCCGGGCTTCGATCCCTTTGGGCGCTGGAGAGCGCGCCGTCCTTCACTCCGCCAGACAGATGCGCTTTATGTTTGTACACCGAGTATTGCACAAAAGGGGGAAAATAAATTGTTTTGTTATTGGATCCGTTTTCTGGTTATTTTAGCGCTGGGTTCAGTCAGACGCAGGTCCGCTCCTCAACCCGCGTCGACACATAACAAGTGGACTAAAACCCCTGCTGCAGTGTGTGACAACCTGGTGAAAAACTACAGAAAACGTTTGACCTCTGTAATTGCCAACAAAGGCTACTGTACCAAATATTAACATTGATTTTCACAAGTGTTCAAATACTTATTTGCAGCAGTAACATACAAATAAATTATTAAAAATCATACATTGTGATTTTTTTTTTTTTTTTTTTTTGATTATGTCTCTCACAGTGGACATGCACCTAAGATGAAAATTTCAGACCCCTCCATGATTTCTAAGTGGGAGAACTTGCAAAATCGCAGGGTGTTCAAATACTTATTTTCCCAACTGTATATCCTCCTGACTACCTTCCTGGTAGTCAGGAGATTAAGAATGCCATACCTGCTCCCCACTCCGTTCCAGCAAGACACCTCATTATGTTCATCAACTTTTTGCATTTGTGAATCACATTCATTATATGATCCCTCCATGTAAGTCTTAAGTCAAAACAAGACTTACAAGGAGGGAACTTAAAACTTGACACTCTGTCCAAATTTCTATCATACAGTGTCAGGTTTATATCCTCTCCATCTCCAATCTTCTTCCCCGTAAAGAACATAGTCTTAATCTTCTCAACAGAGAACCTAAAGCCCCGCTTCCTTCCCCAATCTTCTACTCATGTTACTGCTTCTTATAATGTTCCCACAATAAATTGATCATTTTTTCCTCTTTTCCATCTGCAAATAATGACTTACCAATACCTAAAGGAATATTTGAAAAAAATATCATTCATCATAATATTAAACTGTATAGGACTCATCACACTCCCTTGAGGGGTTCCATTTTCTACCTGACACTTTCTTGATATTTGATATTCGATATATGATATTATCAGTTATCAAGTTGTTCACCAATGAATATGGCTTTATACACCCTGAAGAAAACCATACACCCTGAGGCCGAAGGCATACTCACTGGTAAAATAACTTTTATCATATACCTATAAATGATAAATGCACGCAGAACACAATGCGTGTGCGCTCCCTTCGCTCACTGCCTCCGGGGGTATGGATGCGGGATCCGCAAAGAATCCAAGTCATGGCCACGGAGCTCTGAGGCTGCGGTTAACATGACCATGCAGCGGGTGCTGCGCATCAAAACAGCGAGCGTAGTTTCTGGACCTGTTGCTGGAGTTGGATGCAGCCCGGCACAGCAGACAGGGGGGCGGTGTGAGTAGCCCGAGCCCGCAGACTCAGTAAGCACATTGAAGGCAGTGCCAGCAATCGCGGTGATGCTGACCGGTGCCGAAACGGCCCGCCTGATAAGGACGCAGAACACAATGCGCTGTTCACAAAAAAAAAAGAAGAAGAAGCATGCAAAATTGCACAAAAAAAAATCTGCAAAACTGCGAGGGCACGAAAGGGAGTTACGTTCCAAAAATAACCCGCGATAGGTGAAATCCGCAAAGTAGTCAGCGTTATTTTTTACAATTATTATAGATGTTTTAAGGTTGTAAAACCCCTCACTACACACTTTATACACTTTTCTCAAACAGGCATTAACATTTTCTCACTTTTCTCTCCTGTGTAAACACTCAAAGTTCAAACCTTCGTAGAAAAAATAAGAACATTTTCCTATAAATAATTATGATGGCTTTTAGAACTAACAAATTTAATTTGAACGATCAACCTACGAGGTTGGACACGTAAGAAATTATTAATAATGACTCACCAGTATTTCACAGTTTCTCTGACCGCGCCTCTTCATTGTGGCGCCGCTCCACTGTCCAGATTGGCTGATTACTCGGGTGGTATGAAAAATATTACCCGTCCGCGAAAAGGGTGTATTGCTATTTATTCTTCAGTGTTTTATCCAATCATATTGGCGTATCATTTATAGATATATGATAAATGATCCTATCATATATTAATTCCTATCATATCTATCTTGATTAACAGGCCCTCCACCCAGAGCATGTTATGTGCTTTCTCTATGTCTAAAAATATCTCCACCAGTCTGTTTGTTGACATGAGCTTTCCTTATCTCATTTTATAATGCATAAGATTGAGTCAGTGGTGCTTCTCCCTTTTCTAAATCCCCTCTGGTAGTTGGCCATCAGCTCCCTTTCCTCAATTACATCCTTACATCCCACCTGATGAAGAGCCTAGACCCTAGAGCGCCTCATCCTGTGTCACCTCCGCTCCACGGTGAGCTCTGCTATGGACCCACAGCCATTTGCTTACCGGCATCGGAGTGGAGGACGCCATCATCTCCCTGTTGCACTGCTCGCTGTCCCACCTGGAGAGGCCCGGCAGCGCTGTGAGGATTCTCTTCTTTGACTTCTCCAGCGCTTTCAACACCATCCAGCCGTGACTCCTGAGGGACAAGCTGGTGATTGCAGGAGTGGACGAGGATCTGACTGAGTGGGTCCTGGACTACCTCACAAACCGCCTCCAGTTTGTGAGGACCAAGAACTGCGTATCTGACCTCCTGACCTGCAGTGTGGGGCCCCCCAGGGGACGGTCCTCGCGCCCTTCCTCTTCACTCTTTACACTGCAGACTTCAGACACAACACGGACAGCTGTGTCCTGCAGAAGTTCTCTGATGACTCCGCCCTCATAGGACTTATTATGGACGACGATGACGCGGAGTACAGAGGACTAACGCAGGACTTTGTGGACTGGTGTCAAAGGAACCACCTCCTCATCAACGCGGGGAAGACCAAGGAGATGGTGGTGGACTTCAGACGCCGCCCCACTACACTCCCCCCAGTGAACATCCAGGGAAGGGACATTGAGAGAGTGGACTCTTATAAGTACCTGGGTGTTCATCTGAACAACAAACTGGACTGGACTCACAACACGGATGCACTTTACTTTTAAAAGATATATGCAATATTTTCACTTTGTAAAACTGACAGAGTCGCCGTTAATGTCGATAAATTGTCCAGAATTAGCTGTTTTTAAATGAAACCATGAGTGCTTTGCATTTCATGTCTCCTGCCCACTGTCTTAAGTTGATACTAGGGATGGGTATTGATAAGATTTAATTGATATCGATACCATTATCGATTCCGCTTATCAATCTGATTCCTTGTCGATTCCTTTAACGATACCTCATGTGAATTTTCTGTGTACTAAAAGTAGGCTTTACAGGTTTTCTATGTCAACATTTTAAGTAGTCTTAAAGTAAATAAATATGAAATTTGTCACTGGATCCTTAAACTCTGGACATAATAAACTCTACATGGTGGATCCTTGATCTCTGGACATAAATAGAAATAAACAAAATCTGTAGTTTTTGTCAAAAGCATTTCCTTTCAGACATTATTGGGATGAATGTCTTTCCATCCATCTGAGCTGAGCTCGTGCAGCTGGATGTAATTCATAGAGAATGCAGGACGTCTTATTTTGGGAGGAAAAAACGTTTTAGTGGATTGTAGTTTATTGTCTGTATGACACCGTTTGGAAAGAGGTGTCATTTTATTTAAAGCAGCAATTCATTTTGAAGTTATTAAATCCGACCGCACTCTGTCTCGACAGAAAGCATTTGGAGCATTTGGAGCTACGCCAACGGAACGGAGGACGATTCTCGTTTCTTGACTGCAACAAGACAAGAGTTACATTTAGTGAATTTAATCCACACAAAAGTGACTCACGATTGACATATTTTAATGGCTTTGAGAGGGGTTAAGAAGCAGACTTGCCGCTTCTGAAAAGCATCAAAGAACCAACAAGCCAGCGGACTGAAGCATTGCTTCATTGGTTCACGCTTCAAAGTGGAGTCGCGCTGCAGAATCAGTTGATTACAGAGCCACTGCAGGGTCTGTAATCAACAAAGAGAAGTGATCATTTTCCCGACAAACACCCTCAAAAACAATGGCCGCTCTGAAGGACCAATAAGGGAATCGTTAAGCAAAAAGACTACTGATATCGGAGGATCGAATCATTTCTTAACGATACCCAAAAAGAACCGAAAAATAGTTAAGCTATCAAATTTACATGAACTTACAATTTATGATGATTTCTTTAATTAATTTAGAGCCTGATTTATGCTTCTGTAACTCTGTAACACTGTGTCATAATGCCGGCGTGCGTGACAGTTTTAAAGTTTCTTCTATTAGGGGGCATACAAAGACCAGAAAAGGGACACACAAACAGAGGCACCTAACTGTGATGTAACAGCACCCCCTGTTGACCCTCAAGTGAGTGCCAGCGGTTACAGTTGCAGCCAAGCCAAATCTTCAGAAAGCTCCTTTAATTTGTGCCCAGAGATGGGAGACTGTTTGGTGCCTTGCAGTCAGACCAGCAGCACCCCGTGTTCGTGTCACAAACCTCAGTCCTGTGATCATCATCATGTCAGCTGCCAGACCGTGGAGTCATTGCTCATTCCCTGCGATGCATGTCGTCAGGTGCAGTCTGTTTTGTGGCAGACAGGAGGTACTCTGGTTGAACTGTTTCAGAGTGAGGGCCTGCCTTCTTCTCTGCAGCCCCTCTTAGCAGCTGTGGAAGACATTGTGGAGCTGGGACACATGACAGCAGCTGATGTGGCCCAGTGGGGAAAAGAGCAGAGCAGGGACACGAGGCGGCTGGCAAAACATCTACATGACGTTCGGGGTACGGTGCAGCCTCTTACTGACAGACTGGCAGCAGCAGAAACAAAGCAGGACCAGTTCAGATCTCAGATTGAAAGAATCCAGAAAGATCAAAAGCAAGAAATGCAAGAGCACCAAACCACTGTCTGCCGTCTGGAGCGTTTACTGCAGGAAGCACAGAGATGCACAGAAGAGATGGAGCACGAACTGCAAGAGGAAAGACACCACTGCCAGAGAGGTCAAGTACTGTCACATGAAAATATATTGTGATTATTTTTATTCATTTTAACGGTACATGTATTTGTACTGAACCGTTTCGGTACGGGACCTTCGGTTCGGTACAGGACTGTGCACGGGTGAGTTCGCGTTGCATGTGTTTACATTCAGTGTTGCCAACTTAGCGACCTTCTCGCTAAATCTGCCGACTTTCCAAACACTCTTGACGACTTATTTTCTCAAAAGCGACTAGCGACAAATGTAGCTACTTTTCCTGGCGTTACTGGAGACTTTTCTGATGTTTGGTGAAAGAAAGTGAAAGTCTCTGTTGTCACAGAGCAGCAGCAGGTCTCCCCCTCCTCCGCTGCAGCCTGCAGCAGCCTGAAAACACTGAGCGGAGGGATATCTACAGTCCTCCTCAATCGGACTCACTCAGTCTACTGACCTTGTTTGCTGGGCTGTGACTAAATAGTCCTCAGACTTTGAGAAGCCCTGGCCTTGAGAAGTTATTTAATTTTATTTAGTGATGGCCAATTTTAATGGCAAAATAAATAAACGAAGAATCAAGTTTATTTGTGGTTCCAAATATTTTTAAGGTGGTTTTATTCACTTTTTTGCCTCTCCCATAATGTAATGTATTTTTTATAAGATTTCATACATTTGTTGTTTATTTGAAAACATTTTATTTTATTTTATTACCAGGCAGCACTGTTACAATAAATTGTTGGTTTAAACAACAAGCAAATTTAGCTTTTGGATTTTGTTCCCATACTGTACAGAAAATGAATCATGACCTCAGAACCGAGGTACGTACCGAACCGTGATTTTTGTGTATCGTTACACCCCTAAATATATATGTTAGGGGTGTAACGATATATTATTAGGGGTGTATTAGGGGTGTGTTTTCAATTGAATATAGGTCTTCAACCTATATTCAATTGAAAACACCACAAATACAAGATATTTAATGTTCAAACTGATAATTGCTCATATTTGCTCATTTTGAAATGGATGCCTGCAACACATTTCAAAAAAGCTGGGACAGTGGCAACAAAAGACTGGGAAAGATGATGAATGCTCAAAGAAGACCTGTTTGGAACATTCCACAGGTGAACAGGTTATTTGGAAACAGGTGAGTGTCGTGATTGGGTATAAAAGGAACATCCACAATAGGCTCAGTCGTTCACAAGCAAAGATGGGGCTTGATCACCACTTCGTGAACAACTGCTTGAAAAAATAGTCCAACAGTTTAAGAACAATGTTTTTCAACGTTCAGTTGCAAAGTATTTAGGGATTCCATCATCTACAGTCCATCATATAATCAGACGTTTCAGAGAATCTGGAGAACTTTCTACATGTAAGCAGCAAGGCTGAAAACCAACACTGAATGCCCGTGACCTTCGATCCCTCAGGCGTCACTAAAAACCAACACTTCAGAAAACCATTGTCTGTTAACACAGTTCGTAGCTACATCTACAAGTGCAAGTTAAAACTCTACCACGCAAAGTGAAAGTCATACATCAACAACATCCAGAAACACTGCCGCCTTCGCTGGGCCCGAGCTCATTTGAAATGGACAGACACAAAGTGGAAAAGTGTGCTGTGGTCTGATGAGTCCACATTTCATATTGTTTTTGGAAATCATGGACGTTGTGTCCTCCGGACAAAAGAAGAAAAAGACCATCCAGATTGTTACCAGCGCAAAGTTCAAAAGCCAGCATCTGTGATGGTATGGGGGTGTGTTAGTGCCCATGACATGGACAACTTACACATCTGTGATGGCACCATCAATGCTGAAAGGTACATCCAGGTTTTGGAGCAACACATGTCACCCATTGAAAATGTGTGGTGCATTATGAAGTGCAAAGTATGACAACAGAGACCCCGGACTGTTGAACAAATGAAGTTGTACATCAAGCAAAAGTGGGAAAGAATTCCACCTACAAATTTTCAACAATTAGTGTCCTCAGTTCCCAAACGCTTATTGAGTGTTGTTAGAAGGAAAGGTGATGTAACACAGTCGTAAACATACCACTGTCCCAGCTTTTTTGAAACGTGTTGCAGGCATCCATTTCAGAATGAGCAAATATTTACACAAAAACAATAAAGTCTATCAGTTTGAACATTAAATATCTTGTCTTTGTGGTGTATTCCATTGAATGTTGAAGATGATTTGCAAATTATTGTATTCCGTTTTTATTTCCATTTTACACAACATCCCAACTTCATTGGAATTGGGGTTGTGTGTGTGTGTGTGTATATATATATATATATATATATATACACACACACTGATGTTGGTTTGTAACAGAAACTCTGTCGATGGAGGAGAGCATCTCGAGACTGAAGGAAGAAGCAGCTGCACAGCATGAAGCACTGCACGCTCTCGGTAAGCACTGGAGCTCAGGCCAACAATCGCAGTGCTCATGTTCAGCTGAATTATTTGTTGTGTGGGCCGCTGAAGAGGAGGTACTGCTGGCCCACCACCACCAGAGGGCACCCTGCCTGGAGTGCGGGCTCCAGGCACAAGAGGGCGCTGCCACCTCACAGGAGCAGCCGGGGTGACAGCTGTCACTTATCACCTACGACAGCTGTCACCAATCATCTGATCTTCAGTGGTATATCAGCAAGACGACATCTCCACCTCTTTGCCGAGATATCGCTCTACCGAGGAGGTAACGTACTCAGCCGATTTTGTTGTCTTCCTGACAGGAATACCTGTTGCTTTGTGTGTTGGACAGCAGATATTTTGTTTCCTTTTTTCCGACGAGAGGTGGAGGTGGTTTTCCACCATACGTGTTGCTGGGTGCAGACGCACCCACATCTAACTGTTTTTGTTCCTCGCCAGCAGTACCAGATCCGACAAGCGGAGGCAGTGGCCACCTGGGAGTTCGGGACTTGGCGGCTCCAGTATTCCCGGGGTTCGGTGGCGGAGGAAATCGTGTGGTTCCGGTTCTGCTTTGGACAGACGTCTTTTATCTTCGAGCCTGCCCACACGACACATTTTTGTGAATTGACTTCATTGACTATTATTGTGACCTGCTGTGTTTGTTGTGCTTATTCACAACAGTAAAGTGTTGTTATTTGACTTCCTCCATTGTCCGTTCATTTGCGCCCCCTGTTGTGGGTCCGTGTTCCTACACTTTCACAACAGGATATCTCGGCCAACGTCATGGACCCCGAGGGGCGTCAACCGGCTGTTGAACGGCCAATGGAAGAGCAGGGCGCACAGGCGTCTGCAGGAGGCATGATCGGTGAGTTGCAGCGAATCCTCACCGCTTTTACGGCTCGGTTGGATCTAATGACCGAGCAGAACGTCCTCCTTAACCGCAGGGTGGAGGCTCTCGCCGCGCAGGTGGAAGCGCGCCCTCAGGGCGCTGCTGCGGCTCCCCCTCCTGTCGATCCTGTGCGCAACAGTGACGTTCCACAGGTCATTCAACGACCCCTCCCATCTTCCCCTGAAGCATACATAAGCCCTCCGGAGCCGTACGGGGGTTGTGTGGAGACGTGCGCGGACTTTCTTATGCAATGTTCGCTCGTCTTCGCACAACGTCCCGTCATGTACGCGACTGATGCTAGTAAGATAGCTTATGTGATTAATCTGCTTTGCGGTAAGGCACGCGCTTGGGCTACAGTGCTCTGGGAGCAAAATTCACGGCTCCTTCTGATGTATGATGGGTTTGTGAGGGGATTCAGAACAGTGTTCGATCACCCAAATAGAGGAGAAATCGCTTCAGCCGTGCTGCTGTCAATGAGACAGGGGCGCCGGAGCGCAGCTGCTTATGCAGTCGACTTCCGCATCGCGGCTGCGAGGTCCGGCTGGAATAGCACTGCCCTCCGTGCCGCCTTCGTAAACGGACTGTCGTTGGTCCTGAAGGAGCACCTGGTGGCTAAGGACGAACCGCGGGATTTGGACGGGCTTATTGATCTCGTTATACGATTAGACAATCGGTTAGAGGAACGCCGTCGGGAGCGAGGCGAAGGACGTGACCGGATATGCGCCGCCCCTCTGCCTTCCGGGTTCGAAAAGGGGCCGCCCTCCCCACGCTCCACAGCCGCAGCGCTTTGTGGGGCAACAGCTCCCCCTGTTGACGTTGTTAGGGAAACGCACAGGGCCAAGATGGGGAGGCTGATCCGTGGAGAGTGTTTTCTCTGCAGCTCAACAGAGCACACACAGAGAGACTGCCCCAAACGGCCAAAACGTCAACACTCACCCTTAGAGACTGGGCTAAGGGGGGGTCAAGACATTCAAGTGAGACACACACAAATTGCCACACGACTCCCAGTCACAATCCTGAGTGGGGATTTAACCCTTCAAGCCCGAGCACTGGTGGACACGGGGTCAGAAGGGAATCTGCTAGACAGCAGATGGGCAAAGGAGGTAGGGCTCCCTCTGGTGGCGCTTCCTTCGCCGTTGCAGGTGCGGGCACTAGATGGCACCCTCCTCCCTTTACTCACACACAAGACACAACCAGTAACTCTGGTGGTGTCTGGAAACCACCGGGAGGAGATTGAGTTTTTTGTAACTCCTTCTACCTCCCGTGTGATTTTGGGCATCCCATGGATGTTAAAGCACAATCCCCGGATCGATTGGCCGTCTGGGGTGGTGGTTCAGTGGAGCGAAACCTGCCATCGGGGGTGTTTAGGATCCTCGGTTCCTCCCGGTTTACAGGCTAAGGAGGAGGTCAAAGTCCCTCCCAATCTGACGGCAGTGCCGGTTGAGTACCACGATCTTGCTGACGTCTTCAGCAAGGATCTGGCACTCACCCTTCCCCCGCACCGTCCGTACGATTGTGCCATTGATTTGGTTCCAGGCGCTGAGATCCCATCCAGCAGGCTGTACAACCTCTCACAACCTGAGCGCGAATCAATGGAGACCTACATCCGGGACTCATTAGCTGCCGGGCTGATCCGGAACTCCACCTCCCCGATGGGGGCAGGTTTCTTTTTTGTGGGCAAGAAAGATGGCGGACTTCGTCCATGTATTGATTACAGGGGGCTGAATGAGATTACGGTTCGCAACCGATACCCGTTGCCATTATTAGATTCCGTGTTCACCCCCCTGCATGGAGCCAAGATCTTTACTAAGCTGGATCTTAGAAATGCGTATCACCTGGTTCGGATCCGGAAGGGAGACGAATGGAAGACGGCATTCAACACCCCATTAGGTCACT
Organism: Thalassophryne amazonica; assembly: GCF_902500255.1. Lineage (NCBI taxonomy): Eukaryota > Metazoa > Chordata > Actinopteri > Batrachoidiformes > Batrachoididae > Thalassophryne > Thalassophryne amazonica. Next base: position 4,749,184 of record NC_047107.1, on the reverse strand, counting down.
TTGAGTACCTGGTCATGCCGTTCGGCCTTACCAACGCCCCCGCGACGTTCCAAGCCTTGGTTAACGACGTCTTGCGGGACTTCCTGCACCAATTCGTCTTCGTATATCTGGACGATATTCTCATCTTTTCTCCGGATCCTGAGACCCATGTCCAGCATGTACGTCAGGTCCTGCAGCGGTTGTTAGAGAACCGGCTGTTTGTTAAGGGCGAGTGTTTGTTAAGGGCGAGAAGTGTGAGTTTCACCGCACTTCTTTGTCCTTCCTGGGGTTTATCATCTCCCCCAACTCCGTCGCTCCTGATCCGGCCAAGGTTGCGGCGGTGAGAGACTGGCCCCAACCCACCAGCCGTAGGAAGCTGCAACAGTTCCTCGGCTTTGCGAATTTCTACAGGAGGTTCATTAAGGGCTACAGTCAGGTAGTTAGCCCCCTGACAGCCCTGACCTCTCCAAAAGTCCCCTTCACCTGGTCGGATCGGTGCGATGCCGCGTTCAAGGAGTTGAAACGGCGCTTCTCGTCTGCACCCGTTCTGGTGCAGCCCGATCCTAGTCGCCAGTTTGTGGTTGAAGTGGACGCCTCGGACTCAGGGATAGGAGCCGTGCTATCCCAGAGCGGAGAGACCAATAAGGTCCTTCACCCGTGTGCCTATTTCTCCCGCAGGTTGACCCCGGCCGAACGGAACTATGACGTCGGCAATCGAGAACTCCTTGCGGTGAAAGAGGCTCTTGAAGAGTGGAGACATCTGTTGGAGGGAACGTCCGTGCCGTTCACGATTTTCACTGACCACCGGAACCTGGAGTATATCAGGACCGCCAAGCGGCTGAACCCCAGGCAAGCTCGCTGGTCACTGTTCTTCGGCCGTTTTGACTTCCGGATCACCTATCGCCCCGGGACCAAAAACCAGAGATCGGATGCCTTGTCCCGGGTGCATGAAGACGAAGTCAAAACGGAGTCGTCGGATCCACCAGAACCAATCATCCCGGAGTCCGCTATCGTGGCCACCCTCACCTGGGACATAGAGAAAACCATCCGGGAGGCCCTGGCACGGAGTCCGGACCCCGGAACCGGGCCGAAGAACAAACTTTACATCCCACCAGAGGCCAGAGCTGCAGTCCTGGACTTCTGTCACGGCTCCAAGTTCTCCTGTCATCCGGGGGTGCGAAGAACCGTGGCAGTTGTCCGGCAGCGCTTCTGGTGGGCGTCCCTGGAGGCCGACGTCCGGGATTATATCCAGGCCTGCACCACCTGCGCCAGGGGCAAGGCTGACCACCGCAGGGCATCGGGACTGCTCCAGCCACTGCCTGTGCCTCATCGCCCCTGGTCCCACATCAGCCTGGATTTTGTCACGGGCCTCCCACCGTCCCAGGGCAACACTACCATCCTCACGATAGTGGACCGATTCTCCAAGGCGGCCCACTTCGTGGCCCTCCCGAAGCTCCCGACTGCCCAGGAGACAGCAGACCTCCTGGTCCACCACGTCGTCCGGCTGCATGGGATTCCAACAGACATCGTCTCCGATCGCGGTCCCCAGTTCTCCTCGCAAGTCTGGAGGAGCTTCTGCCGGGAACTGGGGGCCACGGTGAGTGTCTCGTCCGGGTATCATCCTCAGACCAACGGGCAAGCAGAACGGGCCAATCAGGAAGTAGAACAGGCCCTACGCTGCGTGACGGCCGCGCACCCGGCGGCCTGGAGTACCCATTTGGCCTGGATCGAGTATGCCCATAACAGTCAGGTGTCTTCAGCCACCGGCCTCTCCCCTTTTGAGGTGTGTCTGGGGTACCAGCCCCCGCTGTTTCCGGTGGTTGAGGGAGAGGTCGGTGTGCCCTCGGTCCAGGCCCACCTGCGGAAGTGCCGTCGGGTGTGGCGCGCCGCCCGTTCTGCTTTGCTAAAGGCCCGGACGAGGGCAAGAGTCCATGCAGACCGTCGGCGGACCCCGGCCCCTGCGTATCGGCCAGGGCAGGAGGTATGGTTGTCGACGAAGGACATCCCCCTCAAAGTGGACTCCCCCAAACTGCAGGATCGTTACATCGGTTCCTTCAAGATCCTTAAGGTCATCAATCCGGCCGCAGTGAGCCTTCAGCTTCCAGCCTCACTGCGGATCCATCCTGTTTTCCATGTGTCCCGGATAAAGCCGCATCACACCTCGCCCCTCTGTGCTCCGGGTCCGGCACCGCCTCCTGCCCGGATCATCGATGGCGAGCCGGCTTGGACTGTGCGCCGGCTCTTGGATGTCCGTAGGATGGGCCGGGGCTTCCAGTATCTGGTGGACTGGGAGGGGTACGGACCCGAAGAACGCTCCTGGCCATTTCTACCGCCACCCGGACAAGCCTGGTCGGGCGCCAGGAGGCGCCCGTTGATGGGGGGGTCCTGTTGTGTGGGCCGCTGAAGAGGAGGTACTGCTGGCCCACCACCACCAGAGGGCACCCTGCCTGGAGTGCGGGCTCCAGGCACAAGAGGGCGCTGCCGCCTCACAGGAGCAGCCGAGGTGACAGCTGTCACTTATCACCTACGACAGCTGTCACCAATCATCTGATCTTCAGTGGTATATCAGCAAGACGACATCTCCACCTCTTTGCCGAGATATCGCTCTACCGAGGAGGTAACGTACTCAGCCGATTTTGTTGTCTTCCTGACAGGAATACCTGTTGCTTTGTGTGTTGGACAGCAGATATTTTGTTTCCTTTTTTCCGACGAGAGGTGGAGGTGGTTTTCCACCATACGTGTTGCTGGGTGCAGACGCACCCACATCTAACTGTTTTTGTTCCTCGCCAGCAGTACCAGATCCGACAAGCGGAGGCAGTGGCCACCTGGGAGTTCGGGACTTGGCGGCTCCAGTATTCCCGGGGTTCGGTGGCGGAGGAAATCGTGTGGTTCCGGTTCTGCTTTGGACAGACGTCTTTTATCTTCGAGCCTGCCCACACGACACATTTTTGTGAATTGACTTCATTGACTATTATTGTGACCTGCTGTGTTTGTTGTGCTTATTCACAACAGTAAAGTGTTGTTATTTGACTTCCTCCATTGTCCGTTCATTTGCGCCCCCTGTTGTGGGTCCGTGTTCCTACACTTTCACAACATTATTTGGACATTGTTCCAATTGCCCGTCAGAGCTGCTGAAATAACAACGGTTTTGCATTGTGGAATGTTTTTAAGAGTGTGAAAATGGAACACTGCAGGAGAAAGTAAAGATGCTGCAGAAAGAGCAGGAGGCCTCTCGCCATCGGCAGGAAGAGCTGCAGCATTTAGAGAAGCAGATCTGTGAAACTCAGCTCCTTCTGGACAAAGAGAAAGCCAAGTACAACAGCACCTGTCGACAGCAGGAGGTCAGTATCACGATGGACCTTGTGGATGCATCACACAGTGCACAAACTCTGGCTCAGGGGGCGTGTCTTACTTATCAAGCAGCAGTCCAACTCCAGTCCAGCCCCTGTCCATCCACTCCATGTGGAATAATGTCTCTGTGAGGATGCACCTGCTGCTGTGGAGTGTCTCTTAAGTAAGAGACTCCACCACTAAATTTATATGACACATACAGTGAAAGTGTCAAACTTGTACGCATCACCGGGCTCGATAATGACACATCTGAGTCCTCCACCTTGTTGTGAAAGTGTAGTGACATGGACCCACAACAGGGGGCGCAAATGAACGGCCAATAGATGAGCCAAAAAGGTAACAATTGAATCTTGTGAAATGTGCACAACGAACATACAGACAATCTCAGAATATAATTACAGTCCAATCACAAAGGTGACGTGTGGGCAGGCTCGAGGATAGAAGACGTCTGTCCTGAGAAGAGCCGGAACCACACGATTTCCGCAGCCACAGAACCTGGTGAATACTGGAGCCGCCAAGTCCCGAATTCCCAGGTGATCACCGTCCCCGACTGTCGGATCTGGTACTGCTGGCGAAGAACAAAGACAGTTAAGTGTGGGTGTGTGTACACCCAGTAACAACAGCGGTGGGAATGCCACCTCCACCTCTCACTCAATACTTGCAGCGCGTCCTCAGAGGAAAAAGAGTGCAGTATTGCACAGCCTCCACAAAAGGACCGGTACTCCTACAAACACTCACAATAAACAGATTTTTAATATTACCACAAAGGCTGAGGATATTACCTCCAATGAAGTATGATATCTCGGCAACGAGGTGGAGATGACGTCTGGTCTTTATGGAGTGAGAGGACGTTGAGTAGATGGGTGACAGCTGTCAAGAGGTAATGAGTGACAGCTGTCACCCCAGGCTGTGTCCATGGCGGCAGCGCCCTCTCGTGCCTGAAGCCCGCACTTCAGGCAGGGCGCCCACTGGTGGTGGGCCAGCAGTACCTCCTCTTCTGGCGGCCCACACACAACACACCTTGGAGCTTGAGAGACACCTTATGGAGTTGTGGGCAGCGATGCACAATTACATGAGTGCAAGATATCTGTTTACTAATTAACAGCGTATCTATTCAGTCATAGTCCGTCATAGAGTTTCCTCACACATGGAGGTTATTTTGGGCGGGCCACCAAGATATATGTATTTCTCAACACAGTTAAGGGATTTTTCATTTTTATATCATTCTGAGAGAACGATGACTTTCGTGGTCTTGGGTGCCTTGAAATCTTCTTCATGAAACTCACAAACAGGAATCAGAATCAGAATAGCCTTTATTCATCAAGGATCTTCAAAGAATACAAGGAATTTGACTCGGGTTTGAGCTGTACTCACTGTACAAACGTATAAATACACACTAAACACTAAATCATTCACACTAAAAAATGTGCAAATAAAAATGTGCAAAGGAGAATATGAATTAGTGTTTTTTTTTTTTTGGCAGGTTTAACGACATGTCGCACCAAAATCATAACAATTTAGATTTCGGCTGTTAGTGACCATCCGATGATCCACGGAGATTATTTTGTGCACGTCCATGACCGGTTTCAAAGTGTACATCATTCACAGCAAACAGCTACGGAGACTTCCGAAAACAAAGTATTCATGAGCAGTGGCGGACACATGAATACAATCTGCTAACTGCTAATTATCAAAGCTAACATTTTCATTGTCGGATTAGCTTTTTAGATAGCTTTGAAAACCATCAGCGGAAGAGAAAACTACCAGTCTGAACTTGACTGTGATTGGATTCATCAAGACCCTTGAAGGATCCCCACTTTAATGAACAATTTGATTATTATACTGTAATACATTACCCCACTAGCCATAATTTCAAATGTATTACCAGGCACAATTTCATATCCTGACCCAAAGCAATCAGCCACCAAGAAAAACAAGAGTGCTCTGAGAGCACAAGATTCCTCGCTTTGCTACAATCTGATAACATTTCAAGGTAACAGTTGATTTCAGAATGCAGACACCAACTCATGAAACTGGGAGTGTCTAGGTTTGTTAATCAAGGGCCATAACTGCCAAAATGTGTAAATCTTGTACAATATTGTCGTTGTCGTGCGTTCGCTGTTGTCGTGCGTTGCCTGTGCTGCTTCATGGCCTGTTTGGTGCCTTGATTGGGGCACTCCTTCTGCTGAATCACCTTTAAATTATTTACACATTATTCACTTTGTGTGTTTTTAGGAATCCGCTAGGTTGTGTAGCTACTAGCTCTTAGCCGATTTAGCATGGCGGCTTCTCCTGTCTCACCCGCACTTTTCTGCTCTGGGTGTGAAATGTTTAGTTATTCATCGGCCTCCTTTAGCAGTAACGGTACTTGTAATAAGTGCAGCTTATTCGTAGCTTTGGAGGCCAGGCTGGGCGAATTGGAGACTCGGCTCCGCACCGTGGAAAATTCTACAGCTAGCCAGGCCCCTGTAGTCGGTGCGGACCAAGGTAGCTTAGCCGCCGCTAGTTCCCCCCTGGCAGATCCCGGGCAGTCGGGAAAGCAGGCTGACTGGGTGACTGTGAGGAGGAAGCGTAGCCCTAAACAGAAGCCCCGTGTACACCGTCAACCCGTTCACATCTCTAACCGTTTTTCCCCACTCGACGATACACTCGCCGAGGATCAAACTCTGGTTATTGGCGACTCTGTTTTGAGAAATGTGAAGTTAGCGACACCAGCAACCATTGTCAATTGTCTTCCGGGGGCCAGAGCAGGCGACATCGAAGGACATTTGAAATTGCTGGCTAAGGCTAAGCGTAAATTTGGTAAGATTGTAATTCACGTCGGCAGTAATGACACTCGGTTACGCCAATCGGAGGTCACTAAAATTAACATTAAATCGGTGTGTAACTTTGCAAAAACAATGTCGGACTCTGTTGTTTTCTCTGGGCCCCTCCCCAATCAGACCGGGAGTGACATGTTTAGCCGCATGTTCTCCTTGAATTGCTGGCTGTCTGAGTGGTGTCCAAAAAATGAGGTGGGGTTCATTGATAATTGGCAAAGCTTCTGGGGAAAACCTGGTCTTGTTAGGAGAGACGGCATCCATCCCACTTTAGATGGAGCAGCTCTCATTTCTAGAAATCTGGCCAATTTTCTTGGATCCTCCAAACTGTGACTGTCCAGCGTTGGGACCAGGAGGCAGAGCTGTGGTCTTATACACCTCTCTGCAGCTTCTCTCCCCCTGCCATCCCCTCATTACCCCATCCCCGTAGAGACGGTGCCTGCTCCCAGACCACCAATAACCAGCAAAAATCTATTTAAGCATAAAAATTCAAAAAGAAAAAATAATATAGCACCTTCAACTGCACCACAGACTAAAACAGTTAAATGTGGTCTATTAAACATTAGGTCTCTCTCTTCTAAGTCCCTGTTGGTAAATGATATAATAATTGATCAACGTATTGATTTATTCTGCCTAACAGAAACCTGGTTACAGCAGGATGAATATGTTAGTTTAAATGAGTCAACACCCCCGAGTCACACTAACTGTCAGAATGCTCGTAGCACGGGCCGGGGCGGAGGATTAGCAGCAATCTTCCATTCCAGCTTATTAATTAATCAAAAACCTAGACAGAGCTTTAATTCATTTGAAAGCTTGTCTCTTAGTCTTGTCCATCCAAATTGGAAGTCCCAAAAACCAGTTTTATTTGTTATTATCTATCGTCCACCTGGTCGTTACTGTGAGTTTCTCTGTGAATTTTCAGACCTTTTGTCTGACTTAGTGCTTAGCTCAGATAAGATAATTATAGTGGGCGATTTTAATATCCACACAGATGCTGAGAATGACAGCCTCAACACTGCATTTAATCTATTATTAGTGTTGTGTGGGCCGCTGAAGAGGAGGTACTGCTGGCCCACTACCACCAGAGGGCGCCCTGCTTGGAGTGCGGGCTCCAAGCACGAGAGGGCGCCAGACCCAGAGGAAGTGACAGCTGTCACTCATTACTCCAGCTGTCACTCATCTACACCACCATATAAGCCGGACTGCAACTCCACCTCCCCGCCGAGAAATCGACTACCAGTACTAAGGTAATTTCTCTGCTGAATTTAAACTGTGACTTACGTCTGATCTGTTTGCAGCCGTTGTCCTGTGGTGCCCTTTCAACTGGGTTGGCGGTCAGTGAGAGAAGCGACGTCTTCGCCTCTCACTCCATCCAGATAAGTGGTTCCAGGAGCTGCTAGTGTGTTCCTAGGTTGGAGGTGGAGGTGCTTCCTCCCAACTGTGTTTGGACTGTTAATTACTGAGTGTGCGGACTCACACTCACACATCATCTTTCTGTTTTCTGCCAGCAGTACCAGGGTCGACAGCCGAAGACAGAGGCCACCTGGGGACTCGGGACTTGGCGGCTCCGGTGTTCTTCAGGCCGTTGGTGGTGGAGGCCGTGTGGGACGCGGCTTCTCTCTCGTCGGGCGTCTTCTATCTTAGAGCCTGCCCACACGTCACCTGGTGTTTATTGACTGTGAATATTAAGACACGTTTCGTTGTGTAATATCACAACATTAAATTGTTACCTTTTGGCTTACTCATTGTCCGTTCATTTGCGCCCCCTGTTGTGGGTCCGTGCTACGACACCTTCCCAACAATTAGACTCTATCGGCTTTGCTCAAAAAGTAAATGAGTCCACCCACCACTTTAATCATATCTTAGATCTTGTTCTGACTTATGGTATGAAAATAGAAGACTTAACAGTATTCCCTGAAAACTCCCTTCTGTCTGATCATTTTTTAATAACATTTACATTTACCCTGATGGACTACCCTGCAGTGGGGAATAAGTTTCAATACACTAGAAGTCTTTCAGAAAGCGCTGTAACTAGGTTTAAGGATATGATTCCTTCGTTATGTTCTCTAATGTCATATACCAACACAGAGCAGAGTAGCTACCTAAACTCTGTAAGGGAGTTAGAGTATCTCGTCAATAGTTTTACATCCTCTTTGAAGACAACTTTGGATGCTGTAGCTCCTCTGAAAAAGAGAGCTTTAAATCAGAAGTGTCTGACTCCGTGGTATAACTCACAAACTCGTAGCTTAAAGCAGATAACCCGTAAGTTGGAGAGGAAATAGCGTCTCACTAATTTAGAAGATCTTCACTTAGCCTGGAAAAAGAGTTTGTTGCTCTATAAAAAAGCCCTCCGTAAAGCTAGGACATCTTTCTACTCATCACTAATTGAAGAAAATAAGAATAACCTCAGGTTTCTTTTCAGCACTGTAGCTAAGCTGACAAAGAGTCAGAGCTCTATTGAGCTGAGTATTCCATTAACTTTAACTAGTAATGACTTCATGACTTTCTTTGCTAACAAAATTTTGACTATTAGAGAAAAAATTACTCATAACCATCCCAAAGATGTATCGTTATCTTTGGCTGCTTTCAGTGATGCCGGTATTTGGTTAGACTCTTTCTCTCCGGTTGTTCTGTCTGAGTTATTTTCATTGGTTGCTTCGTCCAAACCATCGGCATGTTTATTAGACCCCATTCCTGCCAGGCTGCTCAAGGAAGCCCTACCATTATTTAATGCTTCAATCTTAAATATGATCAATCTATCTTTGTTAGTTGGTTATGTACCACAGGCCTTTAAGGTGGCAGTAATTAAACCATTACTTAAAAAGCCATCACTTGACCCAGCTATCTTAGCTAATTATAGGCCAATTTCCAACCTTCCTTTTCTCTCAAAGATTCTTGAGAGGGTAGTTGTAAAACAGCTAACTGATCACCTGCAGAGGAATGGTCTATTTGAAGAGTTTCAGTCAGGTTTTAGAATTCATCATAGTACAGAAACAGCATTAGTGAAGGTTACAAATGATCTTCTTATGGCTTCGGACAGTGGACTCATCTCTGTGCTTGTTCTGTTGGACCTCAGTGCTGCTTTTGATACTGTTGACCATAAAATTTTATTACAGAGATTAGAGCATGTCATAGGTATTAAAGGCACTGCGCTGCGGTGGTTTGAATCATATTTGTCTAATAGATTACAGTTTGTTCATGTAAATGGGGAATCTTCTTCACAGACTAAAGTTAATTATGGAGTTCCACAAGGTTCTGTGCTAGGACCAATTTTATTCACTTTATACATGCTTCCCTTAGGCAGTATTATTAGACGGTATTGCTTAAATTTTCATTGTTACGCAAATGATACCCAGCTTTATCTATCCATGAAGCCAGAGGATACACACCAATTAGCTAAACTGCAGGATTGTCTTACAGACATAAAGACATGGATGACCTCTAATTTCCTGCTTTTAAACTCAGATAAAACTGAAGTTATTGTACTTGGCCCCACAAATCTTAGAAACATGGTGTCTAACCAGATCCTTACTCTGGATGGCATTACCCTGACCTCTAGTAATACTGTGAGAAATCTTGGAGTCATTTTTGATCAGGATATGTCATTCAAAGCGCATATTAAACAAATATGTAGGACTGCCTTTTTGCATTTACGCAATATCTCTAAAATCAGAAAGGTCTTGTCTCAGAGTGATGCTGAAAAACTAATTCATGCATTTATTTCCTCTAGGCTGGACTATTGTAATTCATTATTATCAGGTTATCCTAAAAGTTCCCTAAAAAGCCTTCAGTTGGTTCAGAATGCTGCAGCTAGAGTACTGACGGGGACTAGCAGGAGAGAGCA